>NC_056741.1:1503992068-1504011879 GCF_019279795.1 Protopterus annectens
CACATTGTCAATTAACTTGCGACTACTTTAATCTGATGACCTGCTGTCAGATGAGAGATCTGCAAGCAAAATAAGAAACAGTCTCAGTGAATACAGTCAAACCTCTACTTTTGTTTACTGAGCTTATCTCCTAACAGAAGGGTGGACATCTTGTTTTAACTTGCAGACATACACAAGTTCAAGTCGTAAAAAGAACGCGCTTCTTCCTTTCCTACTCACACCCACCATTCCAGCAGTATAAATGCTTTAGTTTCACAAGAGTGAGTCCTTACACAAGGCTGTGCATTTTTCCCCAGCAAATCAAAAAATGAGAAATTGTGCAGTCTTCTCCGAAAATCTCAAAAATCTTCCATCTCAATACATCATAGTAGAAAGTTAGGGTTTAGTGCATTACAGTCATGTTTGCAGGCAACGAATTAAGGTTGTGAAAGATGTTCTGCAGAACCTCACTTATTTACCAGTTAAGTGAGGTGATCAGATCCTGTTTAGTCACAATTATTTTAAATATCACTCCTTTGGTTAAGTACGTAAATATTTCCCACTAGTTACATTTTAGATTAGCAAACTTAAGATTACCCCACACAAAAACATGGGCAGACTCTGGACTTGCAATTAAAACTATTAAAAAAAAGTATGGAGTTCAAAAGTGGTGTTACAATGTACGAATCCAAACATGACGAGTCATTCGAGACATGTTAGAAACATAAAACCTACCTCCAGGAGTCGGGGAAGCAGAACACGCACTCAAGTTATTGGCGCATTTTAATATGAATTTCCACATGTAGCCCCTAACAATTCTAATGACCAATGTAGTGGAAAAAAAAAAAAAAAAAAAAAAAAAAAAACTCACCATGCCTGTCCAACCACTTGCCATCTTTAGCCACAGGCACTAGATTGGGGGATGGACAACAGTCCGTTAGTAGCAGCAGCCATAAACGTGATAGCAGGGTCTGCTCCAAAATGAGAATAGAGATATTAGACAGAAAAACTATACAGTTAGTCTGCCTTCTTTAGAATAGATGGCTGGGAGCTTCCAAAGCTGGTAGAATGTGTGCATTACTAGGGGCTTCTTTTTAAAAGTAAATCACAGTTACCTACCAAACTCGAGGGGGGAATCTACCTGGTACCAAGAAAACATAGCTCTTAGTTCAGAAACTATCAGCAAAACAAAGCTTCCACTCGTACATTTTCGGGCTCACTATCTTGGGGGGGGGGGGTGATGTAACCCTCTCTCCATCCACATCAGAATTAGAACGCATACTCATTCCTGGAAATAGGATCATGATAATTTGACTGAAGCATCTGATGCCCAAAACTGGCAATGCAAGAAACTCTTGGCCAAAATAAAATTATTCTTAACAGGAAGCCATCTCCTAATTTTACACAAGGTTAACTTTGGGTAGAGGGCAACACATCCTGAGCCACGTCTTTCCCCCAGCCACCTTAGGAAATGCCTCCCAATGTGTCTCGCGTCTCCAAAATGGAAGATTCTCCCACACCCATGTCAGACAATTTAACAGTCAGAGAAGGTCTCACCCCTGGTCCTTAGGTGGTTAGCAACACTACACCAGAGAGATTTGAGGAAATGGGTTAAGTGGTCTGAGGAACTATCAATGGTCACTGCAGAGAAGCATTAAAAGAGGCCCTTGCTAAAGACAAAAAAAAACCTGATGTCTTAACCCCCCCAGCTTTTTTTTTTTTTTTTTTTAAGGTATGTTGCGAGAAGCAGCTGCAAGACCAGGCAAGTATGCCTGTAGGTGTCATTTGGACGTTATGGTCGCCCAACAGTTTTTACACCCCTCTCACACAGCTCACTAAAGTAACAAAACATTGCCTGTCCAAACAGTAGTACTTCCATCAAAGTGAACTACCCAACAAATATAATAAAAATGTGCCATCTTGAATTATGTATATACTTCGTCTATTCTTCCTTTTAAACTAAACTTTTTAAACTAAACTTTCCGACTGTAAACACATAACAAAACTCAATTAAGAATAAACCTCAAGTCACAAAATGGCACAGAGCATAGAAAGCAAATCCTAGATAGGCTAGTTATACCAGATACTATGCTTTTCAGCCCCAAAACTTGGACCGAACAACAAAAGGAGGGGGTGTATCGATATTCAAAGATACCCACACCTCCAGGTTGGTGGCAAAGCACGAAGCATCAGAGACTATCCATGTGCAACTAACAGTGGGTAAAACTGCCTTCCAGTTTATAGCCTGCTACAGACCACCCTCCCAAACCCAGGAACCCCACTCGGCCTTCCTGAGAACACTGGAAAATAGGAAGGTCTCTCCAAACATCATTATATTGGGCGACTTCAACTACCCAAACACAGACTGGGAGCATTACTCTAGCTCCAACACCCTAGCCCAAAGGTTCCTAGAATTTATAAACTCAAATGCTATGGAACAACTTGTTACCACTCCCACAAGAGGGGAAAACATACTGGACCTGATAATCACCAACATGGGGACTCTATGCTCCAGACCAGAAGTGTATCCCTCACTGGTAAGATCAGACCATAAACTAATCTCACTGGATATTCACATCCCAACCCCACCCCCTGCCCAGAAAACCACAATGAAAAACTTCTCTAAAGCAAATTTCACACTCCTCAAAACAGAGGTGGAATCCTTCAAAGAGCCTGGGCCTGTGGAAAATATGGCCCAGACCGCAGAATCCTTTATAAACGCATTCTATGAACACCTTCAGGAATGCATGGATCATGCGATCCCAAATAAAACCAAGACCCAATCCTCCAAAGGCAGACGTCCTGTCTGGTGGACCCCAGCCATAAACAAACTATACAATAGAAGGAGGAAGCTACTAAATGATAGAGCAAAATCCCAAAAAGGGAAGGCATCACTAATCAGTATTAGCAAAGAACTACGGGCACTCATAAAATTGTCTAAAGCCAGCTTCGAGAGAAAAATTGCACAGGACACTAAGGAGAATCAACAAGGTTTTCTTTAGTTATGTTAGGAACCTGGGTGGTAATTCCCAGATATGCTCAGAATTAGTCCAAAATGAGAAAAAAAAATACACCGAACCCACAGACATTGCCAACATCCTAGCTGACAGGTTCAGTGCAAACTTCTCCCCCCCTCCCCACCAAAAGGGCAAATATCTATCCCAGCAGAGTGCTGCCCCCCTGACATCTCAGATGCTCAGGTAAGAACCACCCTCTCCAAAGCAAAAAACACAGCATCAATGGGACCAGACGGTGTCCCGGGCTGCGTCCTACATGGACTCCAAGAAGAGCTACAACCAAACATAAAACTACTGTTCAATCTCAGCCTTACTACAGGATACGTGCCCAGAGAGTGGCGTACAGCAACAGTGGTCCCTCTCCATAAAGGTGGTGCCTCAACGGATCCTGGAAACTATCGCCCCATAAGCCTGACTATCTTGGTCTGCAAAGCTATGGAAAGGATCATCATGGACCTCATAAATAAAGATATTGGGGACCTACAGACACTGGATCCTACCCAGTTCGGCTTTGTTAAGGGCAGATCCTGCCTCTTAAACCTGGTTGATTTCTTTGAAACAGGCTGTGTGGACCACCTTCCCCTCGTCAATGGCCTTGGAGACTACCTGGACCTCGCAAAAGCCTTCAATACAATACCCCACTTGGGCATTATAGATAAGCTCACCAGCTTAAATATAAACCCCTATGTCACTAGATGGATTGCAAACTGGCTCAAGGACAGAACCCAATTGGTTAGAATTGCTGGAGCCATGTCAGACTCCAAACCAGTTACTAGTGGTGTCCCACAAGGCTCAGTCCTGGGACCTCTCTTGTTCGGTATATATTTCTCGGAGGTACAGGCCAACACGGAAGGACTGTGGCTGACCAAGTTCACAGATGACTGCAAACTGGGTGCCATAATCGACTCTCCAGCCGACACAAACATCCTCCAAAAGGGCCTCATAGAAACAGACAACAGGTGCCAGAGCCATGGCCTCAAGCTAAATGCCAAACAGTGTATAGTCATCCCCTTTGGCAAAAACAAAGTGCCCACAAATTACCACATAGGTGGTAATCCATTAAGTACAGAAGAAGTAATTAGGGACCTGGGGACCCAAGTTGATAGCAATCTCTCATTTGACAATCACGTGGCCAAAGTGGTTAGAAAAACATTTTATATAGCCCACCTAATCATGAAGGGATTCACATCTAGATCAGGGGAGGTCATCGTGCCTCTCTACTCATCCCTCATAAGGCCCATACTGGAGTACAATGCCCCTTTTGGGATGTACCTTACCAGACACCTGCAGCAACTGGAAAGACCCCGAAAGTACCTCACCAAGAGGATCAAAGGGCTCAAACAGATGCCATATGCTGCCCGGTTAAAGAAACTCCAGCTCTACTCCGTGGCATACCGCCTGTTCAGAGGCGATCTGTGCCCAACGTATAAAGCCATGTCCAACCCGGAATTAATGGACATGCTGCACCTCAGAAAATCCAAATCCCATCGAGCTACGCGCTAGAGAGACTTGAAGCTCAGCACTGAAATAAATAGGACATGCTGGAGGGACAGATTCATAACCCAGAGGCTCCCTTCACTCTGGAATAAAATCCCAGTCCAGGTTAGGCAGAGTCCCTCATTGACTCTTCAAGAGGAATTTTGATGAGTGGATGGGAGATCATAGGTTTACCCCGGGTATCACTTGTGTGTCACTGTTAGAGGCACAGTATACTAACCTCGAAAAAGGGCATAGCAAAATAAATTTAAAATGGGTGGCGAAAGCCAAACACATTCTGGCTAGGCTTATAAATGCCCTATGGCAGATAGCCTAGTATGAACCTATGAACCTAAATGTTCAATTACCGATATGCCTGAAATGCTGGTATTCTCCAAGAGATACCACAATTAACAGAAATAGTAAAAACACTCAGGCAAGAACTAGGTTAACTGCCCTTAAAAGGTTATGTCTAGCCAATTTCCCCTTTGCTGCTCGAATTAACCCATCCTGAGACCAACCATCATAATCATAGAATGATTTGACTGGAGCCATGCATGGTATAAAACACTTAGAAGCTACCTTTGTCTAATAATACAGGGACAGTCCTGACGTAAAATGTTCAGTTTCTTATCCACAGTTCTAAGTTGTGCTTGAATATGGACAGGGATGAGCTGGGTTATTGTGCAGGTGGGAGTCTGTTCCAGAGCAACGGCATCCTCCACGAAACAGCGATTTAAACTCAAATATGGATAGTCCGGGGTCAGGTTAAGACAGTCAGTGTTAATCACCACTAAGTATAGTAGTTTCATTAGAGAATGTAGTAGCTATCCAAGAAAGCATGCCTTCAAGCATGGGTATATTTTCACCAAGGGAATACAGAGTGCAACAGATGCACCTAAACTTCACTAAGCCCGAAGGCCTAAGTATTCCAGCATTATAGAATTTTGGGACAGACATGGTGTATTGAGTGAACATGTATGAATTTGGGCACAATTAAAGCTACTGCACATGCTTTTTTTCTGAGGTTTGTCAACTCCAATTATATTAGTACCAGGGTTGGGATTCTGCACCTCTTATGCTACACCTGAGACAGGTTTCAGTAATGTCTAGGGTATCTGGATTACAGTGTAATAGCTGGGCATGTAGTTCAGTGATTCTGCTAGTCACTGTGCAAATTTACTGCGAGACAGTTTTTTTAGGTGGACCCAAAGAAAAGAGAAAGGATGAAGAATACTGCAAAGTCAAGTTAGAGGTTACTATAGGAAATTTGACATGAGATTATGAGCTGGAGAAGAGAGACTGTCTAAACCTCAAGAAATAGCCAAAGGGGACGAGGATGTAGATCCTTTGGTAGGACAGCCATACAGATTATATTAAAGTGGGAGAAGAGATTTTAAGAACCAAGTCAGTAAGAGAGAAAAGGAGATTTTGCTAATAAATGATGACTGCAATTAGGGGTACAGAGAATAGACAAAAGGGAGCTGGAATTTACTGGGAAAAATGTCTAAGGCACCAAGGTACTGGGAACAGACAGCTAAAGGAATGTTAAGAGAATGGAAAGATGCCAAGATGGCATGTGGAATGCAGGCTACAGACAGCCTTTCCTATAAAGGATTAATAAGAGTATAGGATTCCCCCAAGTGAATGACCTGTTCTGGTAGAGCTCTTAGTTGCCTCTAGAACAGAAGCCACTGTTGATAATTAGTAAGATATACTGAATACTGCACAATAACTATAGGAATCTGAGGATGCCCGAAAAGATTGGGAAGACAGTGTTGCATTCTTGGAAGCTATACATGGTCTCCTTGTAAATTGCTTAGCCAAAGTCTAGAAGATTTAGGATCTTGGTTGGAATGCCAACACTCACACACTAAAGAATTTTTCCAGGTATGTGGCAATTGCTGGAGGTGACTAGGAAGAAAGCAGTTACCGGGAACACTTTTTGAGTGCGTTAATGAGGTAAACAAGTGGCTGCAACCAAGGATTTTTTTCAAGTTGTGATTGAGGCTCTGAATTCCCTAGCCATAGTAAGTTAATAACCACAAAAAACGAGGAACCTGTCCAGAAAAAAAAAACAAACAGTTGATCCAAACCACTCGACAGAATGAAGGACAAACAAACAAGTCTCCACTCTTTATTGGCACAAAGGAAAGAAATGGTCTTTAATGCTCCACAAACAAAAACTGCGCTTTTGTCCGAGCACCTCCCAGACTTTTTCAGAAGTTACAAAGCAAATGGAAACCGCATCATTTAAATAGGTATCAACCCTCTGCATAATAAAATCCCAATCGGCACTTGCTTTAAGATAGAAACACACCTTATGTAAGGTGTGTTTCTATCGTAAAGCAGGTGCCGATTGGGATTTTATTATTCGGAGGGTTGATACCTATTTAAATGATGTTTCTATCGTAAAGCAGGTGCTGATTGGGATCTTATTATTCAGAGGGTTGATACTCATTTATAGGATGTGGTTTCCATTTACTTTGTAACTTCTGAAGTATGGGAAGTGCTCGGATGAGAATCCATTTTTTGTTTGTGGAACGTTAAAGAAAAGTTTTCCTTTGTGCCAATAAAGAGTGGAGACTGTTTGTCCTTGATTCTGTCCAGTGGTTTGCATCAACTTCGTTAAGTTAAGTTTAATTCTGGTGGCTGGAAAAATTACTAGAAAAAAGGAAAAATCTACACCATCTATATTTGAATACAGAATATTATAACAGCTAAAAACTGGAAGTTGGATCTCTACACAAGGGTAGGCACAATTGCATAGAAAAAATGGAAACTATGGGAATACATTCAAGAAAAATGTTCTTGAGGGGGTGTGAGACTTAAGGGAATGTAGGAATTGAGCAAGTTATGTAATGTTGTATTAATGACAGTAACACTAAAACTTAAGTGATTCATCATGTTCGCAAATGAACACGTGAACATGGTTCGTTTTCCTTTATGTTTACCTGTGTCTTATTGATAATTCAATAGAAATTTTACAGAAAAAAATGTCTAAACATTTCAACTTATTTGCTCCACAAACAAAAACTGCGCTTTTGTCCGAGCACCTCCCAGACTTTTTCAGAAGTTACAAAGCAAATGGAAACCGCATCATTTAAATAGGTATGCAATGCTGCATGTACCAGTACAGTAACCAGACTGAGCAACTAGCTTGACTGTTTATATAGTAAGCAAATTCTAGCTTTAATAATACCAACAGCACTTCTGCCATAGGATCATAAGAAATTACTAGGCTAATTATTCTGGGGCCCTTACATGCCTAGCCAAGAGTGTATCCCCTAAACAGTCAACACAAATCAGCAGCTGTTGCCCATGTCAAGTGAGGGACACAGGTGGAATCCCTGGGACAAATCAAAGGTTGGCCATCCACTCAAGGTCTTGCTTTAAGAGGATCAGTGACTTACTTTGACATGTATGGGGAATCTATTCCAGATGGGGCAGCCTCTGGGAGATGAACCTGTCTCTTCAGCAGGTTTTACTAATGTTGCACATTAGATTTAAGCCTTTCAATCTAGTACTACGCAAGGAGTTAGACTTGCGGATATGGAACATCTCTAGTACAGCAGGGTCTGAGATTCCCTTGTAGGCAAGACACAGATGACCTCTGAGCAATCTGTACGATACAGAGTAAAGTGATGGTGACTTGAGCCTGTCCACATAGGACAGGAGGAGGCCATGGATTCTCTGTGGGGTGTTTCTTTAGCTTTTCCAGTTGGTGTAGGTGCCTGGAGAGGTACAAACCAAACTGGGTGTTGCACTTAGTTAATGGCCTAATGAGGGAGGAGAACATGGAGAACCTTTTTCCGGATGCAATCCCTTTACTTACAAGATGAACCAAGTAAAAGGCTTTTCTGACCACTGCCGTTACGTGATGGTCAAATGCAAGATTGTCAACTTGCGTACCCAGGTCCCTTGCCACAAGTTGTGTACTTAGGGGGTTGCCACTAATGTTGTAATCAGTAGGGGCCATGTTTTTGCCAAATGGTATGATGCATTTTGTTTTGCATTTAACTTAAGGCCATGACTTTGGCACCAGTCATTTGTTGCTGTGAGACTCTTGAAGTATGTTAACATCAATTGGGGAGTCTATCACAGCACCAAACTTACAGCAGTCTGCAAACATGGTCAGCCACAGGCCTTCTTTACCTGGACCTCTGAGAAGTAGATGCCAAACAATGGAGGTCCCAGGACAGATCCCTGGGGGACACCACTAATGACAGGTCTGCTATCTGAGGTAGTGGCACCTACTGTGACCTTGTGGGTCCTTTCTGTGAGCCAGTTGGCCACCCACCTGAGAAATGGTTTTACTTCAAGTTTTGTTAGCTTTTTGATAATACCCGAATGGGGGGTTGTATCAAAGGCTTTGGCCAAGTCAAGGTAAGCTGCGTGTACAGACCTTCCCTCATCCACTGCCTTGGTGAGAGTTTCAAAAAAGTCAACCAGGTTCAACAGGCAAGATCTGCCCTGGACTATTCCAAAATGGTTTGTGTCAACTGCTTGGAGATTGATTATGTCCTTGTTTAGGAGGTCCATAATAAATACACTCAGTGGCCTTACAGATCAGACTTGTCTAGCTAATGGGGCAATCACCACCTTTGTGTAAAAGTATAACAATGGCAGTTCTCCACTTTGCTGGAATGAAGCCTATATTTGGGCTACAGTTTAATAGGGTGCTCAATGGCAAGGCTAGTTCTTGCTGGAGATGTTGCAGAATACAGCCTGGGATACTATCAGGTCCCATGGAAGCAGTGTTCTTTGCCTTGGATAGGGCCTTTAACACTATCTACAGTGATGTGAGGTGCTGGGCAAGTATCAGGGGTGCTGAATGGGCTTTTGGGGGGATAGGGGGTGATGTCTGCACTGAACCGGTCTGCTAGCAAGTTGGCCAAGTCAACAGGATCAGTGTAAGTGGCACTTAAGAATTCAGAACAAATCTGGGCTTAGCCATGGAGGTTTCTGAAATAAATGAAAAAGGCTTTGTGGTTAGCCTTAGTTTCGGAGGCTAGTTTCGATTCATAATTGGCTTTGGAGCTTTTCACTAGTGATCGAATTTGCTTGTTGAGGCCAAGGAGGGAGTTTTTCCCCATTGGGAATTTGTGCCTTTTTACTCTTGGACAACATTTTCTTCCTTTTGTTGTAAAGCCTGTTGATAGACAACGTCCACCACGTAGGTGTGAGTTTCCTTGAGGAGCAGGTTTTAGTTCTGTTGGGTATGGCTGAGTCCATACAGTTGTACAGGTGCTTGTATACTGCACTGGCATACTGTTCGGCATATTTGTCTGCATCCTCTGAGGGGGGGGGCATAGTCAGTTGATAAGTTTTTTTAGCCTGGTTACAGCTGGGGGGGGGGGGTTGATGGGAAACGCACTTCGAATGAGACAGTCCGATGGTCTGATCTCACCCGGGAAGAGCTTACTATGGGGGTGGTGCAGTAGTCCCCCATTTTGTGAGAACAAGACTAGAATGCCATCTCCCCTTGTGGGGGAGGAGACAAGCTAATCTAATGCATTAGTATAGATAAAAATCAAGAAATCGATGGGTGAATGCATTAGAGCAGGAATAGTTCACCCAGTTTATGGTGGGGTAGTTGAATTCACCAAGGACAAGGGTGTTACGGAATACCTTAACTGATTAAAATAGGTCCAGGTAGAAAGAGTGGGTGTCCCGAGTCATGGAAGGGGTCTACAGCTGGCTATAACTTGGATAAGTGTCTTGCCAATTGTCAATTACACCTTGAGAAGAAGTTCTAGTGCATCATGTTGGTAAACCAGTCTGGAGGTGTGCTCATTTTAATGAAAAACAAACTACCACCCTTGGTCTTCTCGACCTCATTTTGGGGTCATGTGTGGAATGAGGTATAGCCTGGTAAGGCAGGGGTGCTCTCTGCAGCCTTGAACCAAGTTTCCATGACTGCACAGATGTCAGCATCTTCCAATACTAGGAGAGCCTCCAGCAAGTGCATTTTCAGGTTAAGGCCCATAACGTTAAGCAGTATGACCTTCAATTTGCTTTCGGATAGATCTTTTATGTTGGAAGATTTGTCTGCAGGACATAACCTAAAAAGGCACAACAGGGGAAGAAAGAGCCTTGGCCAGAATCCTGAATACCAGGGGTGACAAGTGGAGGCCATCTCTGGCAAAGCACAGAGGTCTGTCAACCATGTCATCCCAGGCGGACATACTGGATCCCCTTGGAATGGCACAAAACACTAAGCCAATTGCTGAAGTCAAATTATTTTTTGTTGGTATTGTGGTATCATTCTTTTTGAAGGTAGGATGCTGCTTAGGCCTAGGGTCATACCTGCCTGGGCACGTATTCCAACAACTCAATCAGGTCTCTCGGATACAGTTCATGTCTGTCACTGTTCATGTTGGTATGAATAAGTCATACTTGTACATGTTGTGGAGAGACAAATGCATGCATGATGCGGTGGATTCTGGCACCTGACAGGACAACTGACCATGACACTCTCCTTATAGAGCCTGGTGAGGGGGGCATCGGTGTCTCACAACTGAGTCGCCAATGACCAGTATGTTTGGTTAATGTTGTGCATTATGGGCTGTTTGTGACAGGTGTGTTGTCTGCTGTCTGTGATGTGTTTGGTCTTGTATGTGGAATGTCTGAGTGTTTTGGTCTCTGTTGTTTAGAGAAGTTTTTATTGAGGACCTCTGTATATGTGGCTGTGTTGTGCTTGGCTACGAGAGGTGGGTGGTGTGGAGTTTGTGCTAGCAATCTCCTCTTTGTCAGGGTACTGACTGAGGTGTGAGAGAGCATGGATTCCAGTTTACTGATATAGATGCATCTCTACCAAGTAGAATAATCATGTGCTAGGAGAAGAGGGTAGTCAGTGAACAGGAGGCAGCTGCTACAGTCTCAGTATGTCCATGTCAACACTTAACAGTAAGGAGGAAGAACACAATAAATATATAATAAATGCAGCACAGTTTTGTTGACCATCACTGATAACAGATTAAAATTCTTCTTTCAGCTTTTCCCGGTTAGGGTCACAACAGCAGAACTCCAGTCATCTGATTGGCAGTGGATTTTTATGGTGCTGAGTTGCCAGCCCGACACCCAATAGTCAAAGGAGGCACACCCATTCATGCACGCACCTACCTGCATGTCTGTAGATGTCACTCGACTGCAGGGAGGACATGCAGATTCCACACAGAAGGCGCTCCAACTGAGAATCTAACAGGAGAACGTCTTGCTGTGAAGCGACAACGCTAACCGTTGCACCACCACTGTATACCGATAACAGATCCCTACCATAAAGACTTGTACTCTCAAATATTCTTTTAATGCAAAAGTGTCTAGCTGCTCTTTGTGGCCTAGCTGTGACTGATTCAGACATCTGGATACAGAAAGCTGATAAGTATATTTTTTGGCATTTTTGACTGAGAACAGATTAAATGCCAAAAAATATACTTATCTGTTTTCTGTATCCTGATGTCTATTGAATCAGTCACAACTAGGCCACAAAGAGCAGCTAGATACATTTTTGCACTGAAAGACTATTTTGAGTACAAGTTTTATGGTAGGGAGCATCCACCTACCAATTCTGAGAAGGGTGCCAATTTTTGTCGGCATCTTACTACAATGTCAACATGGGGAGTGAGAAAGTGTCAATAATTATCTATAGTAGTCAATGATTATTTAAATCACTGATTTGCAGCTATTGTGTGGGGACTGTGGTGCCCATTACAGCCAAAAAGCATCAAATTGTTAAACATGTATTTGGGTAATAACGTCTCTTAACTAGCTGCATTAATAGAGTATTGACATCATCAGTGTGGATTTATTGTTACCAATGGATCCAATAACTGATTAACCTAATACTATATTAATTCCAAATCCTGTATGGGCATGTGAATGCCATTACTAAATATTGGCAAAAAACAGGTACATGGCAAGGACTCATACTTGGACCACTATATTCAGATTCAGTTTACATCACGGACTTTTACCAAGCTACTGTTTTGGATTTATTAGCTACCTGCAAAAACAAAAAACATGCTGTGACACTGGTAATGCAACCTATAGTCTAAAGACAAAGAATAAGAACTTTGTGGTAAACACTGAAAACCTTTCAAAACTCTGAAAGATTAGGGGTGGTGATAGTAGCACTGTAGTTACTTGCCCATTTCAACGGGAGTCAATGATGCAATATGCTGAAGACAAATGCCGTGCTAGGTGTTGGTTTCTTGTTTGTGATCAGTCTGTTAATTGGATATAAAAACTACATTTTGTAGGATGTAAACAGAGGACCTATTACAGTGCCAGGTCTGGAATGAGTACAGAGCCAGGTCTGTACCTTACAGCATTTTGTTCTCCAGCCTACATGGTAGGTTTAATTTAGATTCTATACAAACTGTGCGAAAAAAGGTCACGCCGGTGCACTGTTACAGGATATTTTATGTTGTTAGAAATAATTTGCTACAAACTTACCAATGGAGGGTAATCAATAGTCAAATGGCTAACAGGATGCAAATTATAGAGGCAAAGAGACCAGTCATCAGTGGAGTCCCCCAGGGTTCTTTGTGGGGACCTCTCCTGTTTTCCATCTACTTTTCTGAAGTAAAAACAAATCCCAGATGGTCTGGCTGACTACGTTTGCAGAGGACTGCAAGGTAGGACCAGTCACTGAATCCCCAAAAGACTTAACAATCCCGCAGAAGGTTTGCCTCAAATTAGTGTCAAAATACTGTTCTAAAACAAAATGCCAAAAATGCATTACTGCATTCCTTTGGGAAGTCATCTAACCCAGGGAACTACCACATTAAAACAGTAAAACCCCAAGAACGGACGCAGTTTTGGAAACTTGCAAACAGGTGACTTAACTTTTGACTAACATGTGCTATTGTAAGAAAGTCCTTCTATATACTGCACAGCTTATAAATAAAAGGGACTGTGTTTAGATCTAGAGGTCATGGTCTTCCTTACTCAGCCTTTATTAGAACAGTCATTGAATATAATGTCCCCTTTGGCAAGCATCTGTCCAGACTTGCGCAACAACTGAATGCCCGGAGAGGTACCTTACTAAAGATACAAGTGGTCTAAACATACATGGACAAACTCAAAGCCCTATAACTATATTCTGTATCCTACGGACTGCCAAGAGGTGACCAGGTCTGGCATACATGACCTCCTCAGACTCATTACTGATGGAATTACTGCACATACATCAATTAGCATCAGGAACAGGAATACTATTTCTAGGAATCTTAATCTCTTCTTCCAAATATACCGGTTCCTTAAAACCATCGTTACAGAAGACACTACTGCTACAGAAGTTCATCCATTTCTCTTTTCAAGCACAACTTAAATCTATGGATGGGAAACTGAAAATTTATCACAAAAATGCCCCCCTGTACTAATGGATAGAGGCAGCTCTTAAAAGCTTTATCTCATGCATGGGTCCCACAACAGAGAATGGCTCACCATCAGCCAATTAATGGGAGGAGCTGAGAAATAGCATTACTCATTTACCTAAAAATATTTGAAAACGTACCTATTTAGCTGGACTGCTCATTTGGTTAGCTTGCTGTACTCTGCCTGAATACTGCTGATCTCTGTCTGCATTTTATTTTTCCCCACCCACCAGCACAACTACTGTATTCTTAAACATGGTGGCTTTTGAGTTGCCTGCCCCTACTATAATTCTGATTTTGGACACTCCTCCCTGTCCCACCTTATCAGCTCATTCTAGAAAGTATTAAGATATCTTCCATTTCCTTCCTTTCCACTTAGGTGCACGTTTTTATTCAGCTGCTTTTACTGTAATTTTTCTTCTACTTTATTTTGCTGCTTTTATTTATTTTTTTCGTTCAAATGAATTTATTCTGCAGCATTTATTAATGCTAGTTAGAAAATGGGCAAACTGTACATCAGCACCCCAACTGGAGAACGAATGTTCTCCAGCAGGGTATTAGTGTACAAGTAATGCCTACTGAAAAACAAGTCCACCGCTTCATAGCAGCATATCAAGCTGCCATGGAGCTCAGACTGAGAAAACTGAACATAGGGTATTATTTTATGCTTGCTAAGCGGTGCTTTTGCTGTTTAGAGACTATAAAAATGTGAAAAAAATAAATAAGTGTGTGCGCTTATGTCTGCATGCATGTCAGTGAAAATGAGAGCAAGCAAGACAATCTTTTACACTCATGAAGCAGCATTTTCTTACACACAGTTCAAGCAAGTGTACAAGAGAGCTTGATCAAGAGAAAGAAAAAAAAAAGTCTGCACGCGTTTACATTTCGGGCTGTGTGTGAATAAAATGAAAGGGTAACAAATGCTCAAAAAACAGATTTCAAATTATTGCTCTTATAAAAATTACAAACGTGCTTAAATATAAGGATGGGTTAGCATGAATTTTCTATAGGAAATAAAACTCAAATGAATGTCATTTTGTAACTTCCATCTCCAGTGACTGGTAATAAACCAAACATTTTTAGGAGTCAGGGACCAAAAACATAAGTAAATACATGGATCTTTTTTTAAAAAGCGTTTCATCCTGGATGTAAAAGGCTTCCTCCAACACAAACTATTAAAGGAGTACAACCGGTTTCTCTAATGTATTCCTCAACTTCACAGCCCTTTTCCTCCCTATTTACATTGTCCTCTGTAAAGCAACAATAAAGCATTTACAATTTTTATAATTCCCCTTACTTCTGTAACAGAAGCCTACCTTCTCATACTGTGATGGTTTCACTTACAAAATGATTGTCACGTTTGAATAAAGCTTGCTGGAGTCGCCCAATTACGGACATCGAGGCCAGGCAGTGCAGGTACTTTTTTTTTTTTTTTTTAAATCAGTTCCCTCCCCCAAAGTGACATCACCACAGCCGTCACCTTATTCCAACTAAAATAAGACCCACCCATTCTGTGATGTCATGGCTCCCTTGTCCTTCCCCTAGCCTGAGTGCTTTTCATTTTATTCAGTAGTAGTGTAGTAACACCGATGTTTGGAAACACAGAAATTTGGTACGCATACTTGAACATTCTGCACGGCAAATGATGCTTAGGTGGTGTATCACTTGCATACTTCTCTGTTGTATTTGCACCAGATACTGCTAGTGTGCACTGCGGGAATAGAGAGATTAAAACATTACCCTGGTATCAGAGGTGGCAGTGCAACATATTCATAGTAGCTTAACATGAGAGTAGCTCTAAGCAAGCACCATGTGAAACCTGAACAAGCACCTATAATTATTCAGTGCAGCTTCCACACCTTAAGTCTGAAAATGAATTCACATACTCGCATGAACAGGAGTAGCTGCATATTGATGGATAAAGGTGTATGGGCATGTCGGCTGGTTACTACACTGCAAAACTGGTATGTAATGGTGGAGATATTTGGAAGGCATGAGCAAACACCAGTATATTAAAGCCATAGCACCAATTGAACTGGAGGCTGGCAAACAGATTTAGTAAGGTATTTTGTCCATGCACAAACATTTCAACAGTGATTCTTTGCAGTGGCACCCATTATCCGATTCAAGGTAAGTTAACCTTGATGTCTTTTTTTTTTTTTTTTTTTTTTTAAATAATCAATAAAATATTACTTTGTTATAAGTGACTTCTGGACACAAGAAAAAGGAAGGGGGAAAATATAGCAATGTGGTTTGTATGTACAAAGACAAATCCAGGGACACTGCAAAAGGTTTTTTTTGCAAACCAACCAGTGGAGTAAAAACATACGAAGGCAAACACTGCATACAAACACACTTTGCACATGTAAATCTCAATTTTTAACAAGGTGGAAACATGAAGCGATACCTTAATACTTAAATTAATAAAGATCTAAACTGGTTAATAGTATAAATGTTTTACTCTTTAGCTCCTTGGTGCAAGACCTTACTGGATGTGATTGCAGTCAAGTAAGGACATGGCTATAGTACAGCAAAAAAATGTCCCCTCTAACAAAGGAAATGCTAGAGCAAAGAGCAAAGATTTAATTCTGATATGCTCAGAATTAGTCCAAAATGACAAAAAATACACTGATCCCACAGACATTGCCAACATCCTAGCTAACAGGTTCAGCGCAAACTTCTCCCCCCCCCCTCCCCACCAAAAGGGCAAATATCTATCCCAGCAGAGTGCTGCCCCCCTGACATCTCATATGCTCAGGTGGGAGCCGCCCTCTCCAAAGCAAAAAACACAGCATCAATGGGACCAGACGGTGTCCCAGGCTGCGTCCTACATGAACTCCAAGAAGAGCTAAACCCAAACATAAAACTACTGTTCAATCTCAGCCTTACTACAGGATATGTACCCAAAGAGTGGCGTACAGCAACAGTGGTCCCTCTCCACAAAGGTGGTGCCTCAATGGACCCTGGAAACTATCGCCCCATAAGCCTGACTAGCTCGGTCTGCAAAGCTATGGAAAGGATCATCATGGACCTCATAAATTGAGATATTGGGGACCTACAGACAATGGATCCTACCCAGTTTGGCTTTGTTAAGGGCAGATCCTGCCTGTTAAACCTGGTTGACTTCTTTGAAACAGTCACCAAGGCCATTGACGAAGGGAAGGTGGTCCACACAGCCTATCTGGACCTCGCAAAAGCCTTCGATACAATACCCCACTCGGGCATTATAGATAATCTCACCAGCTTAAATATAAACCCCTATGTCACTAGATGGGTTGCAAACTGGCTCAAGGACAGAACCCACATGGTTAGAATTGCTGGAGCCATGTCAGACTCCAAACCAGTTACAAGTGGCTTCCCACAAGGCTCAGTCCTGGGACCTCTCTTGTTTGGTATATATTTCTCGGAGGTACAGGCCAACACGGAAGGACTGTGACTGACCAAGTTCGCAGATGACTGCAAACTGGGCGCCATAATCAACTCTCCAGCCGACACAAACATCCTCCAAAAGGGCCTCATAGAAACAGACAACTGGTGCCAGAGCCATGGCCTCAAGCTAAACACCAAAAAGTGTATAGTCATCCCCTTTGGCAAAAACTAAGTGCCCACAAATTACCACATAGGTGGTAATCCATTAAGTACAGAAGAAGTAATTAGGGACATGGGGACCCAAGTTGATAGCAATCTCTCATTTGACAACCACGTGGCCAAAGTGGTTAGAAAAACATTTTATATAGCCCACCTAATCATGAAGGGATTCACATCTAGATTAGGGGAGGTCATCGTGCCTCTTTACTCATCTCTCATCAGGCCCATAATAGAGTACAATGCCCCTTTTGGGATGTACTTTACCAAACACCTGCAGCAACTGGAAAGACCCCAAAAGTACCTCACCAAGAGGATCAAAGGGCTCAAACAGATGCCATATGCTGCCCGGTTAAAGAAACTCCAGCTCTACTCAGTGGCATACCGCCTGCTCAGAGGTGACCTGTGCTTGACGTATAAGGCCATGTCCAACCCGGAATTAAGGGACATGCTGCACCTCAAAAAATCCAAATCCCATCGAGCTACACACTCGAGAGACTTGAACCTCAGCACTGAAATAAATAGGACATGCTGGAAGGACAGATTCATAACCCAGAGGCTCCCTTCACTCTGGAATAAAATCCCAGTCCAGGTTGGGCAGAGTC
Source organism: Protopterus annectens (assembly GCF_019279795.1). Classification (NCBI taxonomy): domain Eukaryota; kingdom Metazoa; phylum Chordata; order Ceratodontiformes; family Protopteridae; genus Protopterus; species Protopterus annectens. The sequence continues at coordinate 1,504,010,111 of NC_056741.1, forward strand.
CCTCATGGACTCTCTTCAAGACGAATCTTGATGAGTGGATGGGAGATCGTAGGTTTACCCCGGGTATCACTTCTGTGTCACTGTTAGACAGAGGAACAGTATACTAACCTCGAAAAAGGGAATAGCAAAATTAATTTAAAATGGGTGGCGAAAGCCAAACATACTCTGGCTAGGCTTATAAATGCCCTAGGGCAGATAGCCTAGTATGAACCTATGAACCTATAAATTTGCTAGGGAAGCTAAGTGTTGTGGGGGAGGGGAGAAGTAAATGGACTAGAATTCATTGTCTCACAAATTAGTGCCATTTAAACTAAATTAGAAAAAAAGGCAGCAGTAATCAACACTGAGTGTGTTCTGTGGCATTTGCACTGTTTCTGTTTTAAGTACTCATCCAGCAGCAGGGAATGTTACTTACACTGTTCCATTTTACTCAGTACTTTGCATGCATGCAACATCTATGAAATGACAGGAACTTTAGGCAAACGGAGGCCTGCATGATGTAACATTTTTGAGTCAAACAATGATTTCTGGGATACTGGATGGCAACCTGATTTATCCAAACCACGTCAATATGCCAGGCTCCAGGTGGTGAGTGTCTGGAATTCCATATAAAAATATTTAAAATCCTGTAAATAATCCCAGAGTGCTGTTAAAGTGTAGGAAACATCATGCCATGATGGTTTAAACATGTTTGAGTCTGTGGGTGCGGTACTCCTTTAACAGTGAGGCATGTTTGAAACATTAGGCAGAGGAACTATTTTACATTAAAAATATAAAACACGAGTACAGATAGCCCATTCTCCAAGCACAATAATGCCTTCCAGGGTGTGTATTAATGTGTAATTAGAGAATAGGTTACCTGCAGAGCGCACCCAGACTGCAGAATAAATGTTCGCCAGCAAGGTGTTAATCTACAGGTAATGCACGCTGAAAAACGAGTCCGCCACTTCACAGCAGCATATTAAGCCGTGGAGCTCGTACTGGAAAAACTAAGGGCCGCCATTATTTTACACTTGCTAAGCAGCATTTTTGCAGTAAAACACTAATAGCAAAATTTTAACTCTTAAGCTGCATTTGTAACTCATTGTCAGAGGCATCTAAAATCTGAAAGATTCAGAAATTCACAACACAGCTGGCCCCAAGGATTTTGGATTAGAGATTGTGAACCTATACATGGTATGTGAACAATCCTGTAGTTAACCATGTTGTTAAAACTCTAGTTCTCCAATAAAAAAAATAAAGTTAACGGTATAACAAAAAGATAGTTGCATGTATTAAGTCACTCAAGCGCAGATGGATTCCCCACATCTGCAAAACTATTCCAGGTTAGTAAAATGTTACAAGCCAAGAGAGATTAACTTGAAGAGCCACTATATGTACGTTAACTAACCAATAAAGAAAATCTTCCCTGATGAGGACTACTGCATAAAACAATCAAGATAAACCAGGAATGCAGAAGACAATTTTTACGACTTTCACCACTTGTACAGTTTGTTTAATCAGAATGACATGTTGAAATAGCAGACAAATGAACCTTAACCAAGGAGCAAGATAGGCCATAGGATAGTAATGAACAAATAATGTTAATCCAGAAAAACACTAGCCGCAAAAGGGTGCTGGTTCTTTTGCTGGCACTAACTAGAAATATTTTTTTCTAATGCACGATTTTCTAGCAGCAGACTTCATTGCCTCCATTAATACCTGGTGCGCATCCTTGGAAAAGTGCCCAAATGGTATGAACACCTTTATCATTCAGACTGTGGATTTCC
>NC_056741.1:1504012379-1504063475 GCF_019279795.1 Protopterus annectens
AGTTAAAAACGCCTGCCGGTTAACACTCACGGAAGATGTGGATACCTCTGCACAAATTCTCTGTCTTTTAATGAACCAGTTCTGTTGCCTCGTAGCAAGGTATGCGAAGGCAACGCTATGGAAACTAAAGAAGTTGACTGTTCAGTCCAAATAAGTTATCCAGCACTGATATCAAAGTCCATGAATACGTATGTAAAATACTGTAGAAACTTTACAAAAAACCTTTTCCAAAAATCGACTGTTCAGTCCAATAAAGATACAATTAAACGTGAATCAGGATACAGTTTATTCGGGTGAGCGCTTTCGCACGTATATATATATATATATATATATATGTGTGTGTGTGTGTCTGCATGTATGGATGTATATATGTGTGTGTGTGTGTGTGTGTGTGTGTGTGTATGTATATATATATGTGTGTATATGTGTGTATATATATGTGTATATATGTGTATATATATATATATATATATATATATATATATATATATATATATATATATAAATATATATATATATATATGTGTATATATGTGTGTATATATATATATATATGTGTGTGTGTGTGTTTATATATATATATATATATATATATGTATATATAAAATGTGTGTATGTACATGTGTGTGTATGTATATATATATATATATATATATATATATATATATATATATATATATATATATATATATTTAAATAATTTTCTGTTCACAAAAGTTTCTTTAAATTGCTGAGTATTTTTTTCGACTATCATTTTAAGTCGGTTTAAAATTTAATTGAAAAGCATTTTTTTTTTCTGTGAAGAAAACTGGTTATTTTACTGTTTTGGTTTTGGCAGTGTACTGAAGTGCTTTCTACTGTGTGCTTATGTGAAAAAGGGACTTGCAAGTGACTTCAATTTTATTGTCTTTTGCTACTTTTTTTCCCTGTGAAAAAGTTGAGCAGTTTTTCCCTCAACCGCAGGCTAGCAATTTGCCTCCGCCACAGGTGGGCGAGACTGCTGTGGCCATTAGTTGTACTTCAGATGGCATGTCTTTTATCCTGGATTCTTCTGGTGTAGTTGAGATGGATTCGGGTTAGCTGCATCCTCTGTGCTTGTTGCGGGTTCCCTTAGTGGACAAGGGAGCGACATTCTTGGTCTTGGGAGATGAAACAAGGAGGGATTCCTTATCTTGCCAATGTTGTACCTATTCCGGGGAAAGCTGCTGCTGTCTAATACTGTTGACCCCATTTTTTGTCAAAAAGAAAGCTAAACCTGTATCTTTACTTTTTTATTTATTTATTTTTTTTACAGTTTGTTTACCGGGATAGTTCATTGTGCCAGGAAGAGCCAGTTTTCAATGGAGTCCCAGGGAGAAAAGCTCTGTAAGATTATACAGTTTAGACAAATCATAAGTGAGTACTTTTCAATGGAAAAGGTTGAAAAAAAATGTCAAGTATTTACAAAATATCCAAGTTCATACAGTGATGAGTCAAAAACAGAGGTGAAAGAGATTTGCATAGGTATTTTATAGGAGTTATAGCACAGTTTACAGGAGATAGAAAGAGATATTGGGTGTCAAAAGGGAGAATAGTAAGAAATTGTGTCAAAAGGGAGAATAGTAAGAAATGGTGTATGAGCAGTGAAAGGGGGGGGTTAGGGTAATGGTAGCTTATAACTTAGTTATGTTTGGTGAGAGCAGGAACATTCCCAGAGGGATATAAGATGGGAATGAAGTAAGGTTTTAAAGGTTAAGTGGTGCGAATGACAGGTGGTAGGGAGTTCCAAAGCCGTGCTAGGGAAAAGGATAGTTTTGTCTAGTGGTTGTGCAGGCTTATGTAGTTCAATCAGATTTTGGTTATTTGATCTCGAGTCGGGTAGGTGCATTTTAAGTGAAGAGGCTAGAGAGGGGCAGAGAGATGGACAGAAAATAAGTTTGTGGGCAGAGAGATGGACAGAAAATAAGTTTGTGGGCATGAGTGAGTTGGATGTAGGTAAGATAATTGGGGAGCTCTAGCCAATTTAGTTTGTAAAGGCATTACAGTGATGGGTGGAGGATTTTGTAATCAGTGGCAAACTTGGAGATTTTATTATAACAGGAAGAAAGTTAAGTCTTTAGTGAAGCTTGTAAGTTAGTGAGTAGAGGGGCACCATATAGGAGGGAAGGAATGAGATATGTAGTTGAGGACAGACCAAGTGGAGGGGGCGCGGTAGCGGGTGTGGCGGTAAAGCATACTAATTTTCTGGTGAGGTTTGTTTTTGATATTCATGGATATCAAACTTGGTGTTAATCGATGAGGACACCTAAGAGTTTTGTATGAGATACTATCTATGAGGACACCTAAGAGTTTTGTATGAGATACTATCTTGAGAGAGTAGTTTCTTTGGCTGGTAATGAGTTCTTGTCGATTTTAATGGTATTTTTAGAGGGAGTGAATATCATAAGTTTAGTTTTTGATGCGTTGAGTGCTAAGTGGTTATTTAATATCTAGCGCTCAGTGGCAGAGAAGGCTTCTTGGGTTAGTTTTAAGAGAGGAGATGATGGTGGCAGAACAGAATGTAGAGTCATCTGTGTATTGGATAATATTTGCTTTGGGGATAGACAGATGGAAGTAATTTTATAAAGGTGTTTAACAGTAAGGGACCTAATATGGAGCCCTGGGGTACACCTGCAGGGGGGTGGTAAAGGAGGAAGTACGTTTCTCCATTTGATAGCCTGTTGTCCGTCAGAGAGGTAACTAGAGAACCAGTTGGTAGAAGAGATGGATAGATAAAGATAGAGTTTGGATAGATGAAGGTTGAGAGATGGTGTCTAAGGCCTTGGATAAGTCTAGGATGAGGGTAGATACTAGATAGCCAGAATCACGAGTTTCTACTCATTAAATTTCCTTTAGACAGGAGTAGTTTACTGGGTCTGACTACAGGATTAGTTTAGGCTATCGATCCTTGTTGTAACTTCTGGTATAAGAAAGGGGGATACCCATGTTCCTTAAGGGATTCGCAGTTCTGAATCAGAACAGGAAGATAGAGGCAGATAAAAGGGTTTTCTCTTTTCTGAGTCTGATTTAGAGGAGAGCTCCGTTTCAGACTTTGAGTTTTTCTTAAATCCGTTTCCAGAATGTGAGTTTTTTAGTGGGTGAGGAGGTTTCTCTGCTTGGAAAACACTACGAGCTGTTGGAGAAGGAAATTCCAGAACCTTTACCTATCCTTCAGTTTTGTCAGATTTTGAGGATGTTACCGCCTGCAATTTTCCTGATTATCAACCCACTGCCTCTAAAGGCAGAACAAATGTATAAAGCTTCCCAATCTTTGTTTTTTCATCATCTTCCCCAAATCTGACCCAGGAGTTTATAGCATTATTTAATCCTGCTGCTAAACATTTACTTGATTCCAATCCTACCCTTTCTAACAAAGCTGGGAAAATTCTTAAATCAAGGAAACAATTGTTTACTTTCTACAGCTTTGATTTTCAGAATTTTGAATAGTCATGGCTTATATGTTGAAGTTTATTTTGACTGATGGTATGAGGAATGTTGTCTAGTTTCTTCTTGTAAGGAAAAATCTGCTTTAAGTCTAGTGTCTTCTGTTACAGTAGTCGCTGCTCATTGTTTTACAGTGTCTCTGTGATGTGGGCACCTACTGTTGTTTTTTGAGGAAGTTTGCCTGGCTATGTGTTCAGAACTTCCAGATGGTGTAAAAAAAAAAAATTAATTTTAATTTCTAGTTTGGAGATGGATTTTAATTTTTGGTCCCTCTGCTACAGAGGTGATGAAAAGGCTACTGCAGCAATGATTGTTCAAACACGTACTGTAAGGGTGAATTTACTGAACTGTTTACTTGCATTTTATTACAACTCCTTTAGAGATGAGCAAAGCAACCTGTAAATACCAGTGCAGTTTTTTTTATACAGTATTTCTTTCATCATAGGCAGTGTGTTCTGTAAATTGTTTTTTATAGCTTTACTGTTCATGGGGACAAAAATACCTCTTTAATATTAAAAAAGAAAAAAAGATGCCTTGAATAAATGTTTAAAGAAACTTGGCCCCCATATGGATATACTTTTTAGTTTTGCCAGTTTTCCTTCAAATTTAGCTTAAAAAAAAGCTCCTAGAATCATCGGCATCCTTGGGTGTATATTACAAACTCAAGCTGAGAATATCGAAGCTCCAAACCTCGAACTGGAAACCTCGAAACCAGAAAACATTGAAGCGTAAAGCGGAGATTGCCATAGAGTGCGGGAAGGGAAGATTTCCCTTTACTGCCCTGTAGTGCAATTTCTGAGTTGGTATATTTAAGTAGTGGGGGGGGGGGTGCAGGGGGGCTTGCCCCTGCTTAGAGCGTTTTTGTGTTTCGGGTGTGTATTGTGTTTTTTCCCATGTTTTCAGGTTTCGAGGTTTGGAGCTTCGATATTTTTTGCTTTCGATCATGTAATATTAACCCGCATCCTTTCCTTCCTAATAAAGATATTTTTCCAGTGTAATTTTTGTTGAAATGCCATCAAAGCCTAAAAGTTGCGTTATGTAAAGCACTGGTATCTCTGCGACAACAGACATAACTAAAATGTTGAGACATATGTAAACATCCTTGTGGTCTTTTCTACATCGAACACATTAATACAACATGGTACAAAAAACAATTCCTGTCATTCAGCATACATTAATAGTCTCGATGGGCAGCACAGTAGTGCATTGGATGTTTGTCACCTCTCAGTAAGAGGTTCTCTGGTTTGATTCTCTGCTAAGTTGCCTTCTGTGTGGAGTCTGCATGTTCTTCCTGTGTTTGCGTTTGGTTTCTGTGGTTGCTCAGGTTTCCTTCCACACTTTAGACCTGCATTAGGTGGATTGGAGGCTCTAAACTGGCCATGGGGTGGGTGTCTGTGGCTGAAAAAGGGAGATGCCCTGTGGGGAAAACTCTACCTTAGAACTAAAAAGATCTGTTTTTCATTCTAGCTCGGTTTTCTGATTTTATTTTAACCTCTCAAAATCACTCTGCTTGTAGAAATTTTAATGTTTTGGGCAAAATGGCTATCAATGGGGCTTGACATACCAACATGATCTTATTTTTGTTCAAGCCTTTTTCTTTCCCATAATCCATTTTAAGTCTGCTTTATAAGAGTTATGCTAGACATAAGGAAGTAGTTGTGTATTACATGTTGACATATAGGATTGGTGTCTGTCACTGTCCTTGTATGTGTATTTAATTTATTGTATTTGTTAATCGGGGAAATAACCTGACACTCTCCAGAAAGTAGTACATCATTCATTTGATTTTAGAGACAAACAAATATGAAACGGTCCACTTAGTTACGGGCAAAGACAGATTTGTGTAAAGGTTTTAACTACAAACAGTAGTGTTACTAAAATACATATTCTATGGTTAAAGTTAAATAACAACTTTCTAGGATTGTACTGGCTTGAGATTAGTGTCTTAACAGAGTAAATAACTGTTACAAAGTACTCCCTGAGAACATGCTGTACAAGTTAATGCTGACCAAGCAATTGAGGGTAATGGAGGTTTGAAAACTGGCTTCTAGCCGTGTACAGTTATGAATTTAACTTCAAGTGGTGCCATACAGTAGTAGGTTAGTGTGAACAAGAGAAGATAGTGTGACCCTCTACTCGAAACTGATTAGACCCATTATAGAGTACAACGCCCCTTTTGGAATGTACCTCACAAGACATCTACAGGAGCTGGAAAGGCCACAGAAGTACCTCCCAAAGAGGATTACTGGCCTCAAATGCCCTACACTGACCGCCTCAAACTCCAGCTTTACTCCATAGCATATTGCCTAGTCCGAGATGATCTCTGCCTAACATATAAAGCTATGTCAAACCCAGAGCTGTTGGACACGCTACACCGAAAGAAATCCCAATCCCTCCGAGCAACACGCTCTAGGGACCTTAATCTTGTCACCACAATAAACAGGACATGCTGGAGGGATAGATTCCTGTCCCAGAGACTTCCCATACTCTGGAACAAGCTACCCATCCATGTCGAGCAAGTCCTTCATTCGCACTCTTAAAGAAAAATCTTGAGTGGATGGGAAATAGGAAATACACCCCGGGGATCACTTCTGTCTCTGCTCGACAGTGGCACAGGAAAATAACTTTCTTGGGTGGCGTAAGCCAGGGAACCTTGTTGGCTAGGCTTACGTAGGCCCTTGGGCCAATAGCCTAGTACATACCTGTGACAAAGGAGATGTAGATGTGGGTGAAGAGCAAATGAAACGGAGGGAGATGAGGAGAGTAGATAGAGGGGTTTAGTAGTCAGCTTGGAGAGTACGAGAGCAAAGCCAGTGAGCAGCCAGGTAGCTGTGTAGAAGTTGTTTGAAGTCATGGTAGTGTGGATTATTGGCAATGTTTTGGGGAAGGTTATTCCATCATTTGTAACTTTTCTATTAGAATAGAGGCACTTGCCGTGATAGTTGAGTGAGTGACCCTTAACTTTAGTTTGGAGGATTTAAGTGGCTTGGGGTTTTGATTTTATGTTGGAGACGGCATTGGAGAGAGCAGGGCAGGTGTTTTGGTGAACTATCTTGTGGACCATGGTGAAGTTGGTTGAGAGCAAGAAAGTTGGGGAGTTCTAGCCAGTTGAACTGAGGTAGGACAGTACAGTCGTGAGTCCTGTGTGGGATATTGGTGGGAAACTTGGCAGTCTTTGTTGTAACAAGATTCTAGATTATTTAGGTCAGCCTTTCTAAGATTAGTGAGAATGAAATCCATAGAGTAGGGTAGAAAGTAGGCCAGACCAAGTGGTGGCAAGTCTGGCATTAAGTAAGTTGTGGTCTAGCCCAATATATGGTGCCAAGCCTGATGTGAACATTTGATGGTTGAGGTTACCATTCGTCATAAGTTAGATTCCCATTGATGGTGACCCCCTAGAAGTTTTGTGAGGAGTTCTCTTTTGGTGCCATTAGAAGAGAGGATTGCGGGGGGGGGGGGGCTAACATGGTTTGGGCTTTTTAGATTTTAATTTTTTGTTTTGGTTTAGAATTAGTTGATGGGTAGGTACTTTGCTGTGGCTTTGAAAGCAGATTGCATTTTTAAGTTCTAGTCGGGAGGGGGCAGAGCATATAAGGTGAGCATCATCAGCATATTGGACAATGGAGGCTTGGTCAGTAGATGAGCTGAGGTTGCTGGTGAATAAGATAAAAAGGAATGGACCAAGTATAGAACCCTGGGTTATTCCAATAGAGATGGGTAGTAGGGGGGAGTTTTCCATTTGGTTGATTGCTGCCTATTAGAAAGCGATGGAACCAGAATAAGGAAGATGAGCTGCGGCCATAGGTTGAGAGTTGAAGTAGAAGTTTTATGGGAGAGACTGTGTCAAAGGCTTTGAACATGCCAAGGAAGATGGAGGAGACTGCTTGGCCTTCATTTAGGAGGTGTGATTGTATGTTAAGAGTAGTGCAGTACTAGTACTGTGTTTAGGTCTAAAGCAGTGTTGCATATATGATCTGTTTATTGAGAAAATAGTTAAGAATGAGTTTGTGGATGCATTTTTGTAGGATTTTAGCTAGGGGGGCAAAGAGTGGCAATAGGACGGAAGTTGATAGGTATTTGGAGGGGCCAGCCTTGTGGAGTGGGATGATTTGGGATATTTTCCAGAGGAATGGGACGTAGTGCTCTGCAATGGATTGCTTTAAAATGGATATGGGGTAAGCAATAGATGGGATAGCGATTTTTAGAAATTAGTTTGGGAGATGGTTGGCAGCAAGACAGCAGGGTTGAAGTTTAGTTAGGAGAGCTTTTTATGTAGCTTGTTTGCATGGAAGTAAAGGGGTTAGGATAATCCAAATTGGAAGAGTGGCAGGGTATATTTGACTGGTTGCCTAGGAGGGAGATTTTCATGCGAGTTAATTTGGGTAGCGATGGGATCAGAGAAGTTTGTATTAATTGGAGTTGGGCTGTGGATGTGACCTGGAGTGAGGAGATGGTTGATGTTTTGCCAGAACTTTTTAGTTTTTTTTTTTAAATTTAAGCAGGATTGGAAGGTTTTTTTTTTTTTTTTTTTTTTTTTTTTGCTCAGTTCCTCAATAGTTTATAAGTAGTGAGATTTGATATAACTTTAGTACGGAACACTGACCAGGCTGTGTCCCTTTGTTATAGTAAATGTTTAGTTTCTTTGGTTAACCAGGGTCGAGACTTGAATTGAGTGTAGTTTCCTAGAAGGAGTTTGAGTATTTTTAAGGAAGGTATTGTTGCAATATTGCACTGCTAGGTCTAGCTGCAGGTTTATAAGTGGTGTCCAATCACATTGTTGGGAGGAGCAGATTGAAAGTTGTGGGGGAGAATTTTTTTCTGGTATGTATGTAATTGTATTGGATGTTGTGTATGCACCCATTTTTGGTAAAGAAAGGTAGGTGAATGATACTGAGAGTCAGGGAGGCAGCAAGATATGTAGCATAGGTTAGGGTTGTTGGTCAATTAACCAGTCCATTGTGGACTGTCTGTTGGTAGTTGTGGACTGTTGGTATGCTTGTCAGTATATGTTGGACAGTTTATGGTCTGGGTGAAGTTGTTCACATTGAGGAAGCTGGATGGGTGAGTGGCTGTGCAGGATATCCAATCCAGGTTAAAATCGCCAAGAATAATAGTTACGTGGTTAAAATTGTTTGAAGGCCAAGAAAGCAGACTTTTTGTTATTGGTAGGTTGTTGCCTGGAGGGAGGTAGGATGCTATGATTGTCTTGTTAGTTCAAGACTAGTGGTTAGATTTTCAGAATTGGGTAGGTCAGCTGGAGAGCGCTGTAGCTGTTCAACTATTAAGGTTGTCTTTGAATATTACAGCAATCCCACCACTTCTTCTGTTGAGTCTGTCTAGCCTAATGTTATAACCAGTTAACTGATTTCATTGTCTTTTTGGGGCTTTAACCACGTTTTGTTTATTACTGCTATGTCAGGGGAGTAGGTGTCTTAAGGCAGCTTGGAATTCACTAGTCTCATGCTACGAAAGTTGAAGTTAGATAGGCCAGGGTTGGAGGTTTTTTGGAAAGGGGGTTAAGGATGTGGGTTAGCGTGAGGAGAGATGGAATGGGGTGTGGAGGGTGTTGAATTGGGCCAGGAAAAGGGGGTGTTATTGGGACCTGGGTTTGAATTGATGTCGGCCTGGAGTTTAATTTTAGTGAAGTGTAGTACCAGATGTCTTACTTTGTTAATCAGCTTGGTATCTGACTGATGGGGAATTGGTGTAGTAGTGTTTTGAAAGGAACAAGCAGGCAGGTAGAGTTTTTTTGTATAGTTGTGGGTTAATGGGGTAGAGGGTTAGATATTGGAAGTGTTCGAGAGTGGGTGTGGATGTAGGTGAGGTGGAGAAATTTAAGTGAGTATTTGTCAGTAAGGAGTAGTAGATTTGCATGTTGGAAGTATGTGGAGTCTAAGCTGAGAAGCATGGGATGGAGGATAGGGTGCAGAGGTATTGAATTGGGTATGTAAATTGGAGGGGCCGAGGCAAAGGAGAAGGAGCAGACAATTGTGATCTTGGGGGTGTGGATTGGTGGAGGTTGAGAGGTGTGGTTAGGGTGGGTATAAATATAAAGTGGTGGGTGGGAATGGAGGTAGGGGAAGTGGTGAGCCCAAGCGAAGCGGGTTTGCACCAGTCCTTAGCGTGCAGTGTAATGCAAGTAAAACAGTCTGCCACTGTAAAAGCTAATGTAGTCTGACGGAGCTGTCTAGCCAGGTTAGAGAAAGCAAAATAGCGCTGCTTAGTTTTACAGCCTGATTTTTAAGTAAAATGTAAAGACCTCGAAATGGAGCATCTAGCTACCAACGAGAGTAGACTTGGGTGAGCAAGTGAATAAGATGGAGCTATAGGTATAGGACTTGATTCTAATTAATGGGTTTTAGACTAAAAATAATGTTTCCTAGAAAAAAAAAGGCTTATTGTGAATATGGGACTGAAAGCCACTGGCAACCCTGTTTAGCGTGCAACTCAATCGCAGATCTAGATAAATTACAGGTAAATGCTAGGGAACCAGTACAAGTACTTTATTCAGAGAGCTTTTGGTCCAATAAATTTTACTTGGTTATAGAGTGTTGGGACAGTGTCAGTCAATGGCGAGGACCTTGTGGCCGGAGGTATGCAATTGACAAAAAAGGACAGTTTCAGGTTTTTGCTTGAGGCTGGAGAGGGAGGAGCAGAAAAAGAAGGGTTAACTGGGAACAGGAATTAGGGGGAAGGAAAAAACAGATGCAGCAAAGTAGCCAAATTTTAAGCTTTGGTTATGAACTAATCAAGAAAAGGTGGTAATGCAGGTATGTAGACACTGCTAACTATATTTCAAAAGCCTTCACAATGCTAATAGAACTCTCTGCATTTATAGAGACTGTGCAAATATAGAGCTACAGTAGCTGTGCTTTACACATAAAACAGACTACGCTGAAACCAGTTGGCTGTCAGGTACATAAACAGCCAGAACTGTAATATGCTACCAGCAGTGCACATGGTGAGGGCAAAGACTATTACAAGTTAGCTCAAATTGGCAGCATGTAAGTAGTTATATGGACTAGTAACACAAGCAAGGAAGTGTCCGAAAGCAAACTGGTAATCGAATAAAGGACACAAAACAGAACCACAGGCACTAAAAACACCCACCAGGTGTGAAAGTGTAATACACTCAGCGCTGTAACTGCTCAAGAAAAAATACTTTCCAAGGCAAACTGCTGCAAAAATAGTAAAGTCTACAAGCTGTTGTTCGTTCTAACATTTATTCACATCCGTTTTCGTCCACAACTTCATCAGAAACATTATCCGTCCGTTATACGGACTACACTAGGCTGATAGAATTGTGTTCACAAAGCCAATGAAACCATGATAACTAACGTACCAGCCCTGCAAATAGCATTATAGTATATGGCACCAGTATAAAGAACTAGTCTGCGAAATGTGCATATAATAGTTTCTCAAGGCAGAAACAGTCAGAAGGTCTAATTCACTGCTGCAACAAAAAAATTACCTGCATTTGACATTAACAGTTCTAAATATAAGCACAACAGTGGAAAAATGCATACACAGGCTTGTACAAAGCACTTAGTAATACTACAATTAAATCCTAGCATAACATAAGTTAAAAACAACTTACGGTGGGCGTGAGCGCTCTACTTGGGTTTGCTTGGCAAGTGGGAATAATTTATATATATATATATATATATATATATATATATATATATATATATATATATATATATATATATATATATAAATAATATACCTTATGTAACATGACTGCTTTTATTTCTTGAATGGCCCTCATTTGTGTCTCTCTCTGGGTTTGCTTTACAGTATACTAAGGAATTGTATAGCTGCAACCAAAACAGTTGCTAAATTGCAGGCCTTTGTTCAAAGTATCTTTTTGTAGTCAAATGAATTTACAGCCCCTCCCCTACGTTTTGGTAAATGTGTTGCTGCTTTACAAAAATATTACAAGAAAAAATTCTGCCTTTTCTTTAAATGTCGCAGACATCTTTGATATTGCATTCAAGATCTCTTAATGTAAAGCAGTGTAAACAACAAACCTTTAAAGTTTAAAGGTTAGCATTTCATTACTGTGATGCTGCTTATGTAAATTTGACAAGAGGTGACAACTGCCTTTGAATCACTGACAGATTTAATTGCTCTGTTTTGCTCTGAAAGGCATGGCTACATTAGAAGCAGGTGTGAATCAGTTTAAGTGCTCAACCTGGAATAAAGACTGGAAAACGGTTTCACACCTCTGTCTTATTTACAGCAGCCTGAACTCTTAGCTACAAATTTGTCTGTGGTATGTCATGCAGGTGCAGACAATTTCCTCTGCAATTTATGCTAGAAGTTGAGCTTTAAAAAAATTCTGTCTCGCTTTTTGATGCCAAAGTGAGGAAACTATAGTTAAACTACAGGCAGGTTTCAGGTACCTGCACAATACAGGGAGAAACAGCCTAAGAGTTTAGTTAAGCTGTAGGAGAAGGTAGATTTTTCTGATAAGTGCCTGTAATGTGGCCATAAAATGCCATTCTCAGATGCTCACACAGTGTATGTGCACTGTCTGGGTCCTTTCCACTTATAGGAGGACTGTGTCATTTAGCACGCACTTGCACGCACTTGCATAGAGAAGGAATAAATTTGATTCTAAGGCATGCTTGCCTACCTTTTTTGAGGCCATATCTGGAGTTTCTCTTGCAAAATCAAAAATGTCAGTCACCCTCTCCAAGTCCTAGCCAGCTCCAAAGCCTTCCAAGAGGAAGGAAGTGACCATTATCTGAACAAGCCGAACATGAAAGAAAGAAGGGGGAAGCTTTGGAATCGGACTTCTTCCTTGGATCCGAAGCATAAAGAAAAGTTTTAATCTGATCTCAACATTGGATCCTAAACGCAAAATTGGATTGTTGGATCCAACAAAAAGTTCCACTTTGGTACATATACCGCAGACTAGATATTCTCCCTCTGTGCACCCCAAGCCTTTGGTCTTTCCAGAGATGGTTATGGAAAACTTGAGGTCTCCATTTGTCCTACTCAGTCTTCCAGAAATTTCCTGGAAGTTGGAGACTGAGAGAGTTTTTTTGGCACAGAGAGAGTCTGGTATCCTGTCTGCTCCTACCTGTAAGGATCAGGAGATCCATTCTGCAGCTACACCACTTTTACCAGTTCCTCTCCTGATTCTGTTCAGGACCTCTGAGCCCCTGGATCTTGAGTTGCCTGTCACAGTCTTGCTTGCATCCAAGGATTGCCTTATCTGATTCTAACCTGGCTTTGAAAGTTGATCTAGTAAGATCCAGAGAGCTCTCAGAACAGAGATTACTCTGTCAGATCTGAGGTGTTTAAAGTTGACCCCGAAGCTTTCAGAGCCATCTCTGCACCTTGGAGCCTTGGCAAGGGTTAGTTTGGCTCTGATTTCTGTTTCGAGCGGGTTGTCTGCGGAGCAGGGTGGGACCAGGATCCAGACGTTTGCCTTCTTGGATCCAGGGCCCTAGCTATCTTTGGGGCAGTCTGCTATTGAGGTTATGGGGAGAGCCTTGTCTACATTGGCAGACTGTTCCTCCCCCCTCAGATCCTCAACCTGTTACCTTTCCATGTTTGCGCTTGGGAGTCTCGCTTTTTTTCTCCACAAGGACAGCTGGTAGCAAAACCCCAGGCTTCCGAAAGGGTATCCCCATTTCTTCTGATACCCCCCCAGAGCATCCCACTGAGGAAGTCCCTAAGAAGCAAACTTTGAAGAGTAAGCATTTGGATTTCCCAGAATCTGTTAAGATGATGCAGATTTTGATGAGGGTGAAGGGTCCCTACATTCACCTCCCAGATCTCTCCAAGAGACATCCTTGAAATCCTGAAACAGAGAGGTGGCTTGAAGTCCAGCAACCCTGCATCTGAGGAATCTGTACTCCTGGAGGCGTGCTGTACTGGCCTGTCTACCTCGTGTGTGACTCCACCTACTGGATTCATTGAGGTGATCTCTTGTTAGGCATGGAAGTATCCAGACATCACTGGGCTAATTCCCTAGAGACCAGATAATTATGACAGCACTGAAGGAAAAGTAGTTTTGGTCTAAAAAAGGGGGGGGGGGTGCCTGTTGATGTCATGGTTGTGGTGGCAGCCATTAAGATGGAACTAACTGAAAAGTTCCACTGTCCATCCTGCCCAACAGGGAGGCTTGGGAGATGGAGAGGTTTGGGAAGTGTCTGCTTCAGCGACCTTCTCCTTAAGGTCACCGAACTATCTGGCACATTTCACTAGGTTACAGAGGGACCTGACTAAGGGACTTTTTCAGGATCTGTTTCTGTAGAAGTACAAGCCTCTGTCACTTCTCATTTGGCTACCCTACAAGTCTATATCCAATTCCTCCATGAGGCTCATTTCTCATGTTGCCGAAGGAATTTCAAGGGCTGTGGGTTCAGGTGTTTCCATAAGGAGACTGACCTGGATGCGCTTGTGATTTTTGTGGACCCCTTCAAGTCTTTGTTTGTCAGTGCTCCCTTTGATAGCACTTTATTTGGGCCCAAAGTAAAACAAAAAAATAAAACTTTTTTATCCAGGTGTGAGAAGGATGGAAAGACCCTGTCTGACATGGGTATACATCTTTTAAACACTCCTCAAAGATCTTATTTGAGGAGTCCGAGGTGGAAGAAAGATGTGGTGCAATAAATTCCAAGGGCCTTTCCAGGACACATGGAGAGGATTCCCCAGGGGCATGGTAGGAATTCTAGATGTTACCCATGTGGGAGGAGTGTCCTGCAAAACCAGAGGATCCGAGATTAATTCTTTGACAGGACCCTTCCAGCACTCCTGAAAGGAGACCCAATTGTTCCCCTCGGCAGACAGTCGGGAGGTGTTCATTTTTTCCTGCACCAGAAAGTCTGGCTAGAGCGCCTCTCTCATTTTATACCATTTATTTAACTCTCTCTCTCGTCTAACTTGGTTTATTCTGCTGCACAGTTCACCACTATTCATTGTTTACTTTGTGTGTGTGACTGATACTACTCCCAGGACTATTGTCACTGGTGCTGATTTGTAGACGTTTGCATGGCTGCATTCTCATAACCCTCCCAAATGATAAAAATATTTTAAATTCACTGTTGGATAGAGTTTTAGCTTATGGCTCCTCTGCTGCAGAGGTGGTCAGAAAAGTGTGATGAAAGGGACAAGCTGATCTTTCCTAGTGTCTAAGGGACTCCCCCCCCCCCCCCCCCCCCCTTATCTAGTTTTGGCAAGAGTAAGAATGAACAGTTTCAGTAACATACAGATACACAGATGTTTATGAAATGGCAAGGAGTTCCAAAAAGTATCGAGACTCCCAAAACCAAGGACGGTCCAAAAAGGTCTGACTATTCACGAGACCTTGTGATGCACTCTTAGCCTAGACCCTATAATCTTGGAAAAAATGTGAATTTCCATAACACTAGACTTAAAGTACCCCCAGCATCTTATTTCCACATGTGCCTTGTCAATGTTAATTATGTAAATGAAAAACGTACAAAATATCACTTTAGTTGCAGTTTACATGCATCACAGACTCCATTGAATCAACTGTAGTTGTAAACATTATAAATCACTTGTAAACCTTCTAGTCATTGTCCATTAAGCATTATATATCTCAATCAAATCCTGCCTCTTCAACCTCATTCCTGCTCTGCATACTGTTCCCACAATTCCCATTTTATTCTGTATAGTTTGCTCCTCCACTTTTCTGAAGATCCCAGTTCCATTTTGTTTTATCTGTTACTACATTTACTACATTAGTAAAGTTGGTTGTTTTTTTTCCATTTTCTAGTAGTTGCTTTTTTGGCACCCACCATATTTAGACTCCGCAAGGCTTTATTTTGTTTAGGCACTTCATATTCTGCATAACTCAAAAAAAAAATCTCCCCTAGTTGGTTCATAGGTAGGTACTAGGCTATCTGCCCGCAGGCATTTATAACCCTAGCCAGAGTGTCTGCTTTCGCCGCCCCATTGATTAACTGAGCCTCTGTCAAGCAGAGCTAATGAGGTGATCCCAGGGGTTTATTTTCTGTTACCCATCCACTCGTCAAGGCTTCTCTTGAGTGTTAGTGAGGGACTCTGACTAATGTAGTTAAGAATTTTGTTCCAAAGCATGGGGAGTCGCTGTGACAGGAATCTATCCCACCAGCATGTTCTATTTATTGTGGCAAGGTTTAGCTCCCTAGAGCGCGTGGCTTGCAGTGACTTGGATTTCTTTAGGTGGAGCATGTCCATCAATTCTGAGTTGGACATTACTTTATAAGTCAGGCAGAGATCACCTCAGAGTAAGCAATATGCCACTGAGTACAGCCAGAGTTTTTTCAGTCTGGCTGCATAGGGCATATGTTTGAGGCCAGTAATCCTCTTGGTGAGCTGCTTTTGTGGTCTTTCAAGCTGTTGGAAGTGTCTTGTGAGGTACATCCCAAATGGGGCATTGTACTCTATGATGGGTCTGAGTGACGAGTCGAGGGGCACTAGAACCTCTTTATTTCTAGATGCGAACCCCTTGGTAATTAGATGGGCCACATAGAAGGATTTCCTAACTGCTTTGGCAATATGATTGTCAAAGAAGAGATTACTGTCTACCTGGGTCCCCAGATCTCTTTTATTACCTCTTCTGTATTGAGGGGGCTGCAGCCTATATGGTAATTCGTGGGTGTTTTGTTTTTCCCAAACTGGATGACTATGCATTTATTGGCATTTAGCCTGAGGCCATGATTTTGACACCAGGTGTCTGTCTCAGTAAGGCCTTTTTGAAGGATGTCCGTGTCAGCCGGAGAGTCAGTTATGACTCCCAGTTTGCAGTCATCGGCGAACTTGGTTAGCTGTAGTCCTCCTGTGTTTGCATGTACTTCTGGGAAATATATGCTGAACAGTAGAGGTCCCAGAACTGAGCCTTGTGGGACACTGCTTGTGACTGGTTTAGAGTCTGACCTGGAGCCTGCTATTCTTACCGTGTGAGTTCGGTCTGGAAGCCAGTTGGCAAGCAATCTTGTGATGTAGGGGTTTATGTTCAGGCTGTTGAGTTTTTTTTTCTTTAATACCCGAATGAGGAATGGTGTCTAACACCTTGGCGCGGTCAAGGTAGGCTGTGTGAACCACCCTTCCCTAGTCTATGGCCTTGGTGATGGTCTTGAAGAAGTCAGCCAGGTTTAGTAGGCATGATCTGCCCTTAACGAAGCCAAACTGGGTCAGGTCAAGCTTTTGGAGGTTCCCGATGTCTGTCTTTGTTAATGAGTTCCATGATGATGCGCTCCATAGCCTTGCAGACCAGGCTAGTCAGGCTTATGGGGCGATAGTTAACCAGGGTCAGTTGTGGCCCCTCCTTTGTGGAGCGGAATAACCATTGCTGTGCGCCATTCTATGGGCACGTAGCCTGTGGAGAAGCTGACGTTGAACAGTGGGTTTTAGGTGGGGGGGGCTTGGTTCGTTCTGTAGTTCGTGCAAGACGTAGCCTGAGACCATCTGGCCTCATTGATGCTGTGTTTTTGGCTTTTGAAAGGGTTTCACCTGTGCTTCTGTGAATTCTAGGACACAACGCTTTTCCGGTTTTGTTGTGGGCCCTTTTGAAGGTGAGAGGCAGGTGAAGTTTGCACTGAATCTATCTTGCCAGTATGTTGGCAATATCAGTAGGTTCAGTATATTTTGTGCTGTTTTGCACCATCTCTGAGCATATCTGTGAGTTGCCACTTAGATTCTTGACATAGCAAAAGAAGGCTTTGTGGTTATCTTTTGAATCCTTGGCTATTTTTCTTTCGAAGTTAGCCTTGGATGATTTTAGGAGGGACCTTTAGTTTCTTACTGATACTGATCAGGGAGGTCTTTCCTACTTGGGATTTGCTTTTTTTCTGAACTAGTTTCCTCCTTTTGTTGTATAACCTGCTTATGGCAGGGGTCCACCAGACTAGTTTCTTTCTCTTGGGGGAGTGAGTCTTGGTTTTGCTAGGGATGGCATGATCCATGCATCCTTGTAGGTGCTCAGAGAGCAATTTATAAAGGATTCTGCATCTTGGGCATTTGTTATCCTTTAGCGTGGGGACTGTGAAACTTACCACCTTTGCCTTAAGTAAGGTGAAGTTTGCTTTAGAAAAGTTTTTCACTGTGGTTTCCTTGGTTGGGGGTGGTGGTGGGATGTCGACAGAGTGATTTAGTTTATGGTCTGATCTAACCAGTGATTGGTTGACCTCTGGTACGGAGCACCTGTTGCCCATGGTGGTGATGACCAGATCCAATATGTTGTGACCTCTGGTAGGGGAGTTTACCAGCTGATCCAGGGCATTTGAGTTGATAAATTCCAGGAAGCGCTGAGCCTGGGAGTTTGTACTTAAGTAGTTTTCACAGTTAATGGTAGGGTAATTGAAATCTCCCACCATCAGAGTGTTTGGTAGGACCTTCATGTTTTCCAGTGTCTCCAGAAAGGCGGAGTGGTGGTCCTGGGTCATGGAGGGTGATCTGTAGCAGGCCACAACTTGCACTGCAGATTTGCCCGATTGTTAGTTGCACATGGATGATCTCAGAGGCATCTTGCTGCGCCACTAACCTGGAGGTGTTTGGTATCCTTGATACACCCCCCTCCTTTTGTGTTTCAGTCCATGTTCTGTGGCCGAAATGTGTGGTATGAGTTGTAGCCCAGTAGTGCTGGAGTGCTGTCTGGAGCCTTGAACCAGGTTTCAGTTACTGCACAGATGTCTCCATTCTCCATACTTAGGAGTGCTTCAAGCGCATGCATTTTGAGATTTAAATTCCTGGCTTTGAGTAGCATAACTCTCATTTTTTTACTTGTGCCGTTTATGGAGGTGGGTTTGAATTTTGTGCCTTGCCTAAAAAAGGCACTATGGGGGCAGCAAGAGCCTTGGCCAGTATTTGAAAGCCAAGGGGTGACTGGTGCAAGCAGTCTCTTGCGAAGCAAAGCGCCTTGTCGAGCATGTCATCCCAGGCTGACAGACTCTGGATCCCCTTTGAATGACACCAGAAGCTTAGCCAGTTGTTGAAATTTATCATTTTTTTTTCTTTATATATAGGTATCATTCTTGGTGAGGGCAGGATGCTACTCGGGGTCAGGGTCATACCCGCCTGGGTTACATGATCAGAGAGCTCTTCCACGTCTCCATATAGTCTAGGGAGGTACATCTCAGGTCATTCACACCAACATGAACAATGACAGTCTTATTTGTACTTGTTCTGGAGTGACCTGAGTGCTTGTGTTATGTGGTGGATTCTGGCTCCCGACAGGCAGCTAACAGTAACCTTCTTGTCCAGCCTAGTGAGTGGGGCGTCAGTGTGCCTGACTATTGAGTCACCTATTACTAGTGTGTTAGGTATGTTATTTCGCCTTAAGGGCTGTGATTGTGTGGCACATTGATTTTTGTGTTTTATGTGTTGTCTGGTTTTGTGACGGGAGGTGCAGATTTTGTGGGTGTCTGCTTTGGAGCTCTGTGATGCTTTTGCAGGTTGTTATTTAGAGCCTCAGAGTATGATTTCATGTATTTGTGTATTTTTTGCCAGTGCTAGTTTAGTAGGTCTATGTGAGGCTGGAGGTGTGGTGCAAGTGTTAACCTTCTCCTCATGACAGTCTGTTCCAGTCTTGGGTGAAGAGACTTTAGCCTCCAGTTTGGCTGTATAATTGTATTTCTCACATATGTTAGTGTTTTGTGGTAGGAGGTAGGAGGAGAGGGCTGTCTGTGTACATGAGGCAGTTGTAACATTGCCTCAGGATACCCAGATTCACCAGCCGGACTGGAGAGAACACCTGAAGTTGCCCTTTGGTCATGCCTGAATAGTCGGGTGAGCTGCTTAGTCGCTTGGTTGGTGAGGGGTGGATAAAAGAGCCTTGCCATGCTGGGCAGTCAAGTGTCGGGCTATATTAGTGCTTGCTATTGGGTCTGAGCAAGTGCTGGACTGTAGGATGCTTTTTGAGTGCTTAGGTTGAGAGAGAGAGAGACTAGTTTCAAGTGAAAAACTGAAGAAGAGACTTAGTGGAGCTGGGAATAGGCTAACTGGTGCTGCCCGGGGTACAAAACCTTGCAAACGTGGTTTTTAAAGTACTTACTTCTGGGCTGGAACCACTCCTCCACGGACAGATGGCTGCTCAAAGTTCCCATCTCACAGGTGAACAGAGAAACTTCCTTCTATCCAAGTAAGATATGGGCAACTCAGAAACTTGTAATGCAGCCCTGAATTCAGCACTAGCCTGAAAACTGGACTATACTAGCTTAGAAAGATGGGAAACGAGACTTTTTTTTTTTTTTTTTTTAAAGGCAAAAACAGTAAAAAGTACACTTAAAATAGCTTTAAACGACTACAAGTGATCAGAAAAGGCTATTGCACTTTAGTGTGTAGCCTACAACAGTTAAACTATTTAAACAAAAAACTTTTTAAAAGTGCAGGCAGTCAAATAAGTACAATGTGAAAAAAGCAAGCTTTTAAATGGCAATAAGTGCTGGAAAATCGGTGTTTAGGCGGAAAACCGTTAGTACAGCAAGAAAATACAGAAAACTGATACTCGGGTCACTCCAACGTCTCTCTCTTAAGCTAGAAGGCTTATATCAGTTTAAGGCTTTCTAGTGCTTTCCAGTAGGTTAGTTACAGGAAAGATGGGAAACCAGCGCAGATGTGGTCTTTTTTAAACCAGAAAATTGAAGGAGATAGACAACTTCCCGAATGATTAATAAACTACAATACCTAGGCCAAGAACCCCTCCTCTTGTAGTAGAAAGGCTACCTAGTACTTGCCACTCCCACTGATAAGCTAGAAGGCTGCACTCCAACACAAAGGCTTGGGTGACTCTGAAGCTTACAAACAGTCTTGGATATAGCAAATCTACCTGGACTAGACTAGTTAGGAGAAAGGTGCGGATAAAGTGCAAACATGGGCTTTAAAACCAGAAAGTTGAGAGAGATGGAAAAAAACTGCCCAGATGGCCAATAAAGTAAAATTTCTGGGCCAGAACCACTCCTCTTGTGGTAGATAGGCTACCCTAGTGCTTAACACTCCCACTGATACGCTAGAAGGCTTCCCTCCAACACAGGCTTGCGGGGCTCAGAAGCTTACCAACAGTCCTCAATACAGCAACTCTGTATCTGGACTAGGCTAGTAACAGGAAAGGTGGGAAACCAGCGCCAGTGCGGCTTGTAAACCAGAAAGTTGAAAGAGATGGGGAAAAAACTGCCAGTAACCACTCCTCTTGTGGTCGATAGGCTACTTAATGCTTATAGGGTTACCACCTGTCCCACTTTGCGAGGGACAGTCCCTCTTTGGGCAGTTGTGTGCTGACAAAAAAATGTTTAAAATGGCAAATGTCCTGAGATTTTAGGACAAAATTATTTACTATATTTTATGTAATAGTTGCATAAAACAGTTATTCTGTATCTAAAATTCTTAAACGTTATAAGAAACCGAATAAGCAACTAAAATGCTACAAGAATAAGCTTTTATTTAGGCAAAAAAGTTAAGTTCTTTCCTTTGTTCTGACCGTGGGTATGTGTCGGCCTGTAAAATCTGATGTCTGTACCGATAATGTTCCACTTTGGCCATTTGAAAAGGTGGCAACCCTAAATGCTTACCACTGCCACTGATAAGCTAGAAGGCTTCCCTCCAACATAGAAAGGCTTGGAGGGCTCAGAAGCTTGGAGTCCTGGATACAGCAAATCTGTACCTAGACTAGTTACAGAAAAGGTGGGGAAGAAGCGCAAATGCAGGCTTTTAAGCCAGCAAGTTGAAAGATGGAAAACTGCCTAAACAGCCAATAAACTACAATTTATGGGCCAAAACCCACTCTTCCCGTGTTAGGCTACCTGATGCTTACCACTCCCACTGATAAGCTAGAAGGCTTCCCTCCAACACAAAGGCTTGGGGGGGCTCAGAAGCTTACAAAGAGTCCTGGATACAGCAAATCTGTACCTGGACTAGACTAGTAACAGGAAAGGCAGGAAACCAGCACAAACACAGGCTTTTGAATCAGAAGGTTTGAAGGAGATGGAAGAGCTTCCCAAACAGTCAATAAACTATAATTTCTGGGCCAGAAACCTCTCCTCCTGTGGTAGGTAGGCTACCTAGTGCTTACCACTCCCACTGATAAGCTAGAAGGCTTCCCTCCAACACAGAAGTTCAATCCGCTTACCCAGCATCTCCGACAGAGCAGTCCGCAGGGAATCCCAAACGTCTGCCAGCTCATCCAGCTACCTCTTTCTTGCCCATCACACCTCCAACATTTGCTGTACACCTGAGGAAAAACTGGAGTCTTCTTGGGGTATAAAAATACCTATGTAAACATTTCAAGGCAAAGATCCTAAATCTTCTAGACTGTTGCATATTTGGGAGCTATACATATATCCCATTATTATCTTTGTGAATTGCTTATCCAATTTTATCAATCCTTTAA
Organism: Protopterus annectens; assembly: GCF_019279795.1. Lineage (NCBI taxonomy): Eukaryota > Metazoa > Chordata > Ceratodontiformes > Protopteridae > Protopterus > Protopterus annectens. The sequence continues at coordinate 1,504,034,185 of NC_056741.1, forward strand.
GTTCTTCTGATTCTTATAATTATCATGCAGTATTTTATATGCTTTACTGATTTATTCCTTTAACGGCAGCTTCTGTTGTAGATTCTATTAAAAACTACCAGTGCTGGTCTTTCATTTAGGAGCCCCCTATTTCTTTCCCTTTGTCTGTACTCTGATGTCCATCCTTGATAGGGAAGGCAATCTCTAACTTGCAGTCCAAATAAATTTTTGGCCTCTTCCCATTTTATTACCTTTCCCTTTCTAGTTATTTGGACCATGCAGTGGTGCAGCAGTAGCAATGTCACTTCACAGCAAGCGGTTCTCTGGTTCGATTCTCATCTGGGGTGCCTTCTGTGCGGAGTCTGCATGTCCTCCCTGTGTTAGTGTGGTTTTACTCCAGATGCTTCGGCTTCCTCCCACTACCCAAAGACATGCGTTTGGAGCATTTCTCCTTGGGCCTCAGCTGAAAATTGCCTTCATTCCAAGTTGGGCTTTCCCAGTTAACAAATGTTAGCTAAATAAAAATTTGCTCCCAATACCTTAGTTCCTTTGCCAGTTTTCTCCAATAAATTCCAGGCCCCTCTTGCCTATTACCTCTATCCCTGAGCACAGTCAGGCCCCTCTTGCCTATTATCTGTATCCCTGACCACAGTCAACCCCATCGGCAAATTCTCTCCTCTTCATTCTCGTGCTGGTTTGGTTCTTAGAAGATTTTATGAATATAATACTCTGTAATGATTTTGGTTGTTTTCCTTAATGGTCTGCATCCAAAATTCCAATCTCTCCTTATTTCTTTAGCTTCCTCCCTGCATCAACATCATCCCTTTCCACTTTGAATTACAGTTTTCTGCCTGTGCTATGTATAAGAGCCTTAACTGTGTTGCTGTAAAATACCTTCTCAAATTGTTATCCTGGTCCACCTTGATGTTCTTCGTGTTTCACTGTTGCAGTCATTACATTTGGGTAATCTGCTGGCAGGTTGCCCTCAGTCTGCCTGATTAACAAAGTCTTGGGTCCTGTCAGTTGCTGTCCCTTCCATGACGTCAGGTCATCAGGGGTATAAAACATGCAGCCAACGCCATTTTATAAGTCTTTCTTGCCGCGCGATGCCTGAAGCAGAACCAGCCGACTCCCGAAATTTTCGATCTGAAGTAGTCAACTTCATTTGTGCAGCAACCTATGGGAATCTGATCTGACCTTGGATCTGAGCCAGCAGTTTTCAACAGCTTTAGATCTGAGCTCCAAGCTCCTCCCCTACCCATAATCCCTTGCCAACCCTGACTGACCTCAGATCTAGTTTGCCGCGGTTAACCAACAGCAGCTTGATCTAGAGTTCCAGGCGTTAGACTTTTTTGTGAGAAAAATTTACCTTTTCCTCTCTCTTCTAATATTGGTTGTGAGTGTTTCCAGGTCCCTTTTGTATAAACCCTCCTTAGTTTAACTTTATATTTTTTCTTTTACCTCCCCCTTCCTTCGTGGTTCCGTTAGGGTTGTGTGTATGTTTGGGGCCTAACTTGTGTGGTTTTCTCTCTTAGAAAAAAATCGGCTTTGAGGCCTCAGACATTTTAACTAAGTGCACAGAGTGTGGCCATAAGCTGTCCCCGGCAGATGGCCACCCTCAGTGTGTGTTGTGCCTTGGGGTTGAGCACCTGTCTTCTTGTTCCATCTGTGCGGCATTCAACCCCAGGGCACTCAAGGATCAGAGGTCTAAGCTGATTCTGGCGGGTCTTCTGCCCCTGGATTCAGCTTCTATCTCCAGTCCTCCCGTGGCTCCCTCTGCGCCGGCTGCCACTCCTGCTTCCCCCCCCCACTGGCTGGGACTCTACCTCCCACCTTGGGCCCGGAGGAGAGGGAGGCCAGGAAAGAGAAAAGGAGGGAGAGATGCCACAAGAGGTGGGCAGAGGCCTCCACTTCGGCCCCACCGGCTAAGCAGTCTTCTCTCTCCAGGACTTCTGGGTCTCCTTCTCTGATCCGGTCCCCTTGCTTTTCACCGGGTCCTGAGGAGGAGGAGACCCGATCTCCTTCTTGGTCATCGAGGCGTCACTCCTGTCACGCCTTGGTGGCCTCATCGAGATCAACCCGAAGTCTCACGGATGCAGATTTAGACCGGATGATAAGATTCCTCCAGGCCCAACTGCAGATGGGAGTGCTCCTGCCTCCCCCCCCCCCTCTGGGGGGGAGCTAGACCCCTTTTTTTGCCCCGATAGCCCCTTCGCCATCCTGCTTCCTCGGCTCTGAGTCTTCGGAGCCGGGCAGCCTTGGAGCTGGGGGTGTGTCGGTGCCGATAGTCTTGGGTACTTCGCCGACACTTCCCTAGTGTCTGTCTGGTCCATTTTCTTCAGATCCGAGCTCTCTGAGCCGAGGGCTGAGCTTCGGATCCGGGTGTATCTGTATGCCTTCGGCTCCATCCAGGTCGGAGCATGCTGGTCCGTCAGATCCAATCGCTTCGGCCCCGATCCATCAGTCGGATCCGAGTGAGGTCTGCTTTCAGATCCCAGAGAGCAGCTCTCCCTCTGCATTCGATGTGGAGAGGGCCCTGTTGAGAGATTCCAGGTCCCCGGCCCTTGCCACGGCTCCACCCTGCACTCCTTCTCTGTTGGGCCCGACTTCCATCACATGGCCCCAGGGACAGCCTGCTCTGACGTCCCAGGTTGTTCCTTTGGAAGAAGACGTGGCTGGTGAGACCTCCTCTGACAGCCCCCCCCCCCCCCGAGGAGGTTCCTCACAAGCGAAAGTGCAAAAGGAGGCACCTGGACTCCCCAGAGTCCTTGACTGAGGACACGGATTTGGAGGAGGGGGAAGGCTCCCCAAGATCACCCCCCCCGAGGATGTCTCATTTGGTGACATCATGGAGATGCTCAGGATAAGGGGGGGTGGTCTGCCCAAAAGCCTACCTCGGACGAATCCGTTTTCCTGGAGGCGTTTGAAGCAGGCCTGTCTACCTCTTGAGTGTCCCCTCCAGCCGACCCCCTGGTAGATTTGATTACTACCAGGGCGTGGAAGGAGCCGGACACTGTGGAGCCAGTCCCCAAGCGCCCGGACAAAATTCTCAGCCCACCCTCTGATGAGCCCTACTGGAGTAAGGGTCCCCCTGTAGATGCCATGTTGTTGGCGGCAGTCGCCAAGAGGGAACTAGCTCAGGAGAGTCCCTCGGTCCACCCCCCGAGCAAGGAGTCTCTGTCAATGGACCGTTTAGGGAAGCAGGTTTTTAGTTCAGCTACCTTCTCTGTGAGGTCGCTGAACTACATGGCACATGTGCTTAGACTGCAGCGGGACCTTATCAAAGAGTATGCTGTCACCCCCCCAAGTCCAAGTCGGCGGAGGACAAGCAATTGCACTCCACCCAGATGGCCACTCTCCAATCCATATCAAACATCTCTATGCGGCTACTGTCCCATGCCACGGAAGGAGCTGCTAGAGCCAGCGGAGCAGGCCTTGTCATGAGGTGTCAGGCCTGGCTCCAGCACTGTGATTTCGCGGAACCCTTCAAGGCGTCTTTCGCTAATGCCCCTTTCAATGGTTCTGCCCTTTTTGGCAAAACTGTTTGCGATACCTTGGTCCAGAGCGAGAAGGATGGGAAGACGTCTGCCATCTGAGTCCGCTTCTCTGCTCCCCAGAGATCCTTCTCCAAGAACCAAAAGTGACAGAAGATGTGGTTCCGGAAGTCTCAACAGTCCCATCCCGCTCCGGACTCCCAGCCTTTTGGCGGCAGAGGAGGGCAGGGTGGACGCCGCCCTAGAGGCAGAGGGGGGCCCACGGAACTTTGGATCCAGAGAACCCTTCTCTGACCAACTCACGCAACACCCTTGAGGGGTTGCCCGACTGCTCCACTCTGGAGGCAGTCTGCGGGCGTTTCTCGAAGCACCTAGCAGCTTGGGAGTCCATCACGACAGACTGCTGGGTGCTTCGCATTATATCCAGAGGATATCGGATTCCCTTTTCTCTTTACCCACGCAGCCCCAGATACCTCCCCGATGTCCCACCCGATCAGAGGGAGGCCCCAGCAACAGAAATCCAACAGTTGCTGTAAAGAGCCATCCAACACGTTCCCCCCCCAGACCAGTGCGGGTCGGGGTTTTACTCCAGGTTCTTGGTGCCAAAAAAGACGGGGGACTTGAGACCGATCCTCGACCTCTCCCCCCTGAAGCTGTCAGTAACCAAAGAGAAGTTCCGCATGGTCACCCTTCAATTCATTCTCCCCCTTTTGTGGGAGAATGACTGGATGTGCTCTATAGACCTCAAGGATGTGTACTACCATGTTCTGATGGACAGGAGATCCAGAAGGTTCCTCCGCTTCCGGCTAGGAGCCAGTCATTTCCAATTCAGGGTCCTCCCCTTTGGTCTCACCACAGCTCCCAGGGTGTTCACCAAAGTGTTAGCGGCCCACCTCAGGCTCCAGGGAATTCAGGTCTTCCCATACCTGGATGACTGGCTCCTGACCGCCCCGACAAGGCATCTACTCTGCACAGCCAGAAACTACTTTCTTCGTCTAGGTCCCCCGGCTGGGGATCACTGTCAACATAGAGAAGTCTTCTCTTACCCCGACTCAGACCATAGACTTCATAGGGGCCAGATTGGACACAAACTCCTAGCTTTCTTGACCACAGACCGGCTATGAACCCTGAGGCTACATGTGCGGGCCATTCTACAATCTCCAGCCTGAGGGCTCTAGGTTCAATGGCGGCGGCAGTCGGCCTATTACCAATGGCGCGTTTGAACATGATGGTCTTACAATGGACCCTCCAGGTCCAGTGGTCCTTTCTTCGATATCCTCTGAGCCATCCGATTCCCCTAAGCAGAGCTTGCAAGAGGGCCCTCTTTTATGGTGGCTCCCATCTCCGAACCTCCAGGAAGGATGCCCCTTTTCTATGGCCAGTCCCCTAGCCACAGTGACCACGGACGCCTCCCGCCTCGGGTGGGGGGGCATTGTTCGGGCAGGACAGTCCAAGGCACGTGGGACCTCACGGACACCTCTCTGCATATCAGTGTCCTAGAGATGAGGGCAGTGCTGTTAGCGTTGCAAGCACTTCAGGGCCTTCTTCCTGTAGGAATGATTGCGGTTCAGACAGACAATATGTCCGTTGTCTGGTACATCAACAAACAGGGGGAACCAGGTCTTACCCACTCTGTCAAGAGGCCATGAGGAGGTGGGAATGGGCGATCCCCACCAACCGCTTTCTAATAGCAACGCATATTCTGGGGCGGTCCAACATCCTAGCGTACAGACTAAGTTGCACCATCCTGTTACCATACAAGTGGTCTCTGTATCCCGTGATAGCGAATCGTATTTTCACCGAATGGGGTCAACCCTGTTGTGATCTCTTTGGTTCTCCCTTGAACACAAAATGTTACGACTACTTCGCTCTCATTTCCCCCTCTGGGGAACCTCTGAGAGACGCTCTGGTGCATGCTTGGCCCCCGGTCTACTTTATGCTTGCCCTCCTCTTCCTCTGATGCTGAAGTTTCTGCAGAAAGCCAGCTGGTTGGGGAGCAGGATAATCCTCATTGCCCCATTCTGCCCTCGTCAAACCTGGTTCCCTTACCTTTGGTCTCATCTAGTGAATCCTCCTTGGATTCTGGATCCCCGTCCAGATCTAATATCCCACCCCCTAGATCTCCCAGTCCCAAATCTGGACAATCTCAAGCTCACAGCTTGGCTGCTCCAGTTCCACTTGTAGCTAGGACTCTCGGTATCTCTTCCCCAGTTAAAACTTTTCTAGTAGCAGTGCACAAGCCTTCTACCAGAAAGATCTATAGTAGCAAATGGAAACATTTCTCCATTTGGGCGGAACGTCAAAATTTGGATCCTTTCACAGCTCCTTTGCCTGCTGTATTAGACTTGCTGTCAGGGTTGTCTCATCAGGGGGCTAGCTCCTCCACAGTCATGGTTCAACTAGCAGCCATTTCTCATGTGGGAAATGAACTGGGCCCTTTGATCACCACAAAATTGTGTAAGACCTTATTGAAGGGCACCTTTCTGCTCAGATCCCCAGTGAAGGATGTAGTCCCTCCTTGGGATTTAACGCTGGTGCTTCAGGCCTTGACAGCTCCCCCATTTGAGCCTGCAGCTTCAGTAGATCTTAAATTCTTGTCATGGAAAATGGCCTTTCTTGTCTCCATCACCTCGGCTCGAAGGGTCTCTGAACTACAAGCCCTCTATGTAAAACCCCCATACTTGACTTTTCACAAGGATAGAGTTTACCTCAGGACCAATCCCTCCTTTCTTCCCAAGATTGCCTCTGAATCGAATATTAACCAGTCCATCAACCTACCAGTCTTTTTTCCTAATTACCAAAACAAAGGGGAATACAAATTACACTCACTGGATGTGCATAGACAACTTCGCTTCTACATCCACAGGACATTTGGTCATAGGTAATCTGACCAGTTGTTCGCCTTTGCCAAATTTAACTTTGGTAAATCTGTCTCTAAAGTCACGCTGTCTAGATGGATTTCGCAGTGTATCCTTTTAGCATATGAAAGTTCTGGCAGGCCCGCACCTCAGGGAGTCTATGCCCTCTCTACTCGGTCTATGTCTACCTCTGCGGCTTAGAGCTAGAGTCTCTTTGGATGATATTTGTTTGGCAGCCACTTGGGCCTCATCTCATACCTTTATCAATCACTATAAATTGGACATTATCTCCAAAAGGGAGAGCATCCTTTGGCTCTGCAGTGCTTCAAAACATCCTTCCATGAAGGCTGCCCAAGGTTCAGGTAGCTGGGGACTCTGTCCCATAGGTTGCTGCACAAATGAAGTTGACTACTTCAGATTAAGAAGTTATGTACTCACCATAACGTTCCATCTGAGTAGATAAACTTCATTTGTCAGCAACCGTCTCTCCCTCCTGCCCCCTCACTTACGAATGTTTTCATACTCAGGTCCATGGGTGTTGCCCGCTTTATCTTGAGAATAATAGTCTTCAAGCAGTATCTGCTTTTGGGCAAACTTGATCCGAGGTCAGTCAGGGTTGGCAGGGGATTATGGGTAGGGGGAGGAGCTTGGAGCTCTGATCTAAAGCTTTTGAAAACTGCCTGCTCGGATCAGATTCCCATAGGTTGCTAACAAATGAAGTTTACCTACTCAGATGGAACGTTATGGTGAGTACATAACTTCTTATTTTTGAGTTTCAGAAGTGAAGTTTTCAACTTAAAGCCAAGTACCCCATTGGGAAAACCTTGGCTTGCTCCTTACCGATGTCCGTAAAAGTTAATTGTATTACTTGTGGAAAGCAAATACCTCACAAGCTTTTCATTCGTACTGTATTCCTTGCCTAGGCCCTGACCACGACATACCTTGCTGTCGGTTTTGTGCTTTATTTAATCAGCGCACTATCCATCGTCTGTACATTTTTCTTCTAAATATTTCTGTACTCTGTTTAGTTATCTAGAAATGTCATCTTTTTAGCATTCCGACTACCGGGATTCCGAAAAAACGCAAAGATAAAGACAGAGATAGGAGGTCCAAAACTGCCGATGACACTTCTAAGCCAGTCACCAGTTCGCCGGTACTCCAGTGAGGCACTTTCTCAGCCCCTGATACCCACTACTTCTGATTCGCAGGCCTTTACTGAGACCCATTCTGAGTCCAGTATGCCACGAGATGCATCTACTTTGGATGGGTCCGGAGCCGCTGTGCAGGCACTGGCTTCTGAGGGTGTATTCAGGCCTACAGACTTGTGTATTACAGACACCACCTTATTTGCTAAGGCCTAAATCTGGATCCATGTCTAAAAAAACTACGCCCAGGCTGCATGCCCTGGCCCCTATGCCTAAAAAAAAAAAAAATGATAAAAATGGCTGAAGATGTAATTAATCTAATCAGGGGTAGTCTGCCACCCCCCCCCTCTAAGAGGCTTAGGGCTGAGCTTGATTATGAATCTTCTGTTCAGGATTCTGTGTCTTCTGATGACTTAGATTTGTCCATACCTGCCTATGAGGATTCCGATGCAGAGGATTCCGTACCTTCTGCTTTCCCCTCCTGAGGATTTCTGTTTTTGGGGAAACTTTATATACTTTAAGGGAACCTTTCCACTGGGAAAGCCAGGAATTTTCAGGTTCTAAGAGGAGGCTTAGGAATTTCCTTCCACCTCGGCATACGCCTTTGGCTATACCTCCTGTACTAGACATTGTGGATGTGTTCCGAGTCCAGTTAGGCCCCTGATTCCCTGCCTCTGGCTCCTAGTAAACTTTATCGTTACTACAGGGTTCTTGAATCCCACAAATTTCTTTTCAAAAATCCTGTTGCAGATCCAGAAACTATTTCTCAGGGGCCCAAGGGCATTAAGGCTTCTACTGCTAAAAATCCTACCCCTTCTGACAGAGATTCCAGGGCCCTGGATAGAAGGGGGTAAAAAGCCTTATACTTCTGCAGCCTTGGCAATCGGAGCATTAAACTGTCAATTTCATATGTTAAAAGAGCATATTGTTGGACTGCTTAAACAGAAAATGATTCCTGACTGTGTGGAAAATAAAGATTTACAGGATTTAATGCATTCTGCTGAACAAGTCGGAAAACATACAATGTGGTTTTGATTCTTTAGAGGCCTCTTGCAGGGCTGCTGTTACTGTGTCTGTACTTGGAAGGCATGCTTGGCTTAAGGAGTAATCTTTGCCTGATCATGTAAAAGCTAAACTGTTGGATGCTCCTTTAAATCAGGATCGCCTGTTTGGCAGTAAGGCTGAAGTTCTTAAAAAGATGAAGCTGAAGCTAAATGTATGCAAACTGTTAAAGAATTTTTGCAAGTACAACCTCCAAGATTTAGTAGGCACTGGCCTACTAAAAATTGGTCCTCTCCAGTCCCTTCCAGATCCTCTCAAGCCAAACCCAGACATGGCAAAAAACCCAGGTTTCAGTCCCAGGGGTGTCTCGGAACTAAGCAGTGGGGGGCCTCCACTTCCAAATTTGGAAATAAGACACCCCCCTATGGTAAACAGTCTCAATAACTTTGCTCTAAAATTTCCGAGCACTTATCTTTTGACCGCCCCCTTGGGGTGAAAGATTGCTCTTCATGCAAAGAACTGGGAACTCATAACCCAGGACAAATGGGTTTTAAATATAGTGTCCCAGGGATACAGATTTCATTTCCACATGTTGCCAACACCAAACTGGTGGCCAGACCTGCCTCCAAACCAGTGGGCAGAGGCTCGAAAACAAGTTAATTCCCTCTTAACTTTTGGGGCTATTCAGCCAGTACCAGAAGAGGAAAAGAGATGAGCTTTCTACTCCAGGCTCTTTCTGGTACCCAGAAAAGACAAATCATGGCATCCAATCCTGGATTTGTCCACTCTAAACACCTTTTCTATAGATTCCAAAATTCAAGATGCTGATTCTTCACCATTTACTTCCTATGCTAGGCAAAGATGCCTGGTTGGCTACTCTAGATTTAAAAGAAGCATACCTGCACATCACAATCGGGGAATCTTGCAGAAGACACCTATGCTTCAAAGCAGGCTACTTGCATTATCACTTCTCTGCACTGCCCTTTGGCTTGTCTACTGCGCCCAGGGGATTCACAAAGTGCCTGGCTCCAGTTATTGCATTTTGCAGGCAAAGAAATATTCAAATATATCCATACCTGGACAATTGTCTTCAGGCAGAAAACCAGGACATACTTTTAAATCATCTGACGTTTGTAAAAAGAGTTTTAATTTGTCTGGGGTACACTATAAATGAAAATAAATCACAACTGGTACCCTGTCAAAGGTTACATTCCTGGGTGCAAGCTTAAGTACAACTGCCCAGATGGCCTTCCTCATGCCAGAAAAACAAACTTATTTGGTAACTTACTTCAAACAAGTGGCCACAAAAACCCTGCTATCTGCAAGACAAATACTGCAAGCCTTGGGGTTCATGGTCTCCTGCATTCTTCTAATTCCATATGCAAGGCTGCATATGCGGAAACTACAGTGGTATCTAAAAAGTCTATGGAATCAAAATTGTCACAGCCTGGAAGTAATGGATTCCTATTATACCTTGCCTACACCTGGAGTTCCTATGGTGGGCAGAGTCCTGCCACCAAAACTAGGGTCTTCCATTCATACTACCCCTCTGCCGCCCGCACTCCAACTACAGACGCATCGGACTACGTATGGGGGTGCTCACCTGGCAGGGAAGTGCATTCAGGGCAAATGGAACCCAAATCAAATGCACCTACGTGTCAATCGAAAAGAAATGTTAGCTGTACAGAATGCTCAGACAGCCTTCAAAGACTACATTCTTCCAGGACAACTAATGGTAAAGACAGACAATACCACGGTGATGCGGTACATAAGCAGATGGGTACACATTCCTACCCCCTCTGCAGACTAGCCATGGCATTATTGAACATAGCTTTGAGCTACCAAGTGCATCTACAAGCTCCATTCCTGCCAGGAAAAATGAATACACTGGCAGACTGTCTGAGCAGAAATCTCATGGACCCACACGAGTAGAAACTGGAACCACAGATTTTCAACATGTTAACAAGCGAATGGGGGAGCCTAGACATCTATTTGCCTCCCCCAGAACTACCAGTTGGACAAGTTTTGCCCAAGGATTCCACACAAACAAGCCTGGAAAGTGGATGTTCTGTCCTTCAGCTCGAAAAAGCCATCAGTCTACACCTTTCCCCCTCTGCCTGTGCTCTCCAAAGTTCTACTAAAAGTCAAACAAGACAAACCAAGGATGATTTTTCATTGCTCCAGACTGGCTGCGCCAACTCTGGTACCCCCTCCTGCGCCGTGTTGTAACTACCTCCCATGGCGCTTTCCTCCAACCCCTTCCCTGCTGTCTCAACAGGAGAACCAAAGTCTTCACCATCCGCTTCCAACATTGAACCTTGCAGCCTGGCTAATCACTTAATTTCACCCTTCTCATTCCTCAGGAAACCTGTGATGGATGTCAACTTGGAGGCAAGGAGACCTAGTACTAGAAAATCTTATGCTGACAAGTGGAAGAGATTCTGTGCGTGGGAACAATCTTTAGGTGAGTACAGCAGTGCCCAGTTTACCTCAGATTTTGCAATATTTAACTGAGATACTCCACAAGGTCCTGTCTTCTTTTTTTCCTCCATTAAAATACACACCTCTGCCATTTCAGCTCATTAGAACACAGAACCTCCCCTTTTTTCTCATCCTCTGCTCAAGCAGTATCTCAGAGGGGCAAAAAACTTGAGACCACCCAGGAGAGCTCCTAAAAACTTTGTTTTGGAGAAACTCAGTATACCTCCTTTCGAGCCAGCTGCTACTGCCTATTTAAAATTAAATTTTTGGAAAACAGCCTTCCTTTTAGCAATCACTTCAGCAAGATGGGTATCTGAATTACAGGCCCTTATGGCAGTGGAGCCTTTCATCATCTTTCATGCGGACAGTGTATCTGAGGACCAATCCTTCCTTCGTGCCCAAGGTGGTTTCCAGTGTGGCTCTTAATCAGTCCATTTGCCAACCTTCTTTCCCAATCCACAGAACAAAGGGGAACAGATTCTGCATTCTTTGGATGTGCACAGACAAATTAGATTCTACTTGCATAGGACTAAGCCACGAAGAAAATCTGAACTGCTGGTAGCATTTGCTGCAGGAGCAGAGGGGAAGGCTATTTCAAAACAAACCATTTCTAAATGGATAAGCCATTGCGTTTATTTCTGCTATAAGTACCACGGAAAACCTATCCCCCAGGGGATTGGATCTCTCTACCAGGGCTGCATCTACTTCTACAGCCTTTCTCAGAGGTGTCCCCACCAGGAACATCCTAGAAACTGCTACCTGGAGCTCTGTACATACTTTCACCAAGCATTATCATTTTACCAATTTTCTCTAAATCCAGAGCTGGCTTTGCCACTGCTGTCTTGTAGGGCCTTTTAACTGGCCCTAATGCTGTTTAATCTCCTCCTCCCAATCATAGCTTTGGGAATCTACCCAAATGTAATGACAACAACAGTGAAACACGAAAAACATAGTACAGTTGTGTACACTTAACGTAATTGTAGATGTTCGGGTGTATTCACTGTTGTAGTCCGGGTTACCCTCCCCCTCCCTCCAGCCCCCAGACTTCTGTTGTCTATACCTCTATCCTTGTTCACTATGCTTTAAAGCTTTCTGGTGTATTTGCTTTTTTGATAGAGGTTTAACCACGTATATAATTGCTTCCCGTTATGGGACTAGAAAAACTGATAAAATGGCATTGGCTGCATGTTTTATACCCCGGACGACCTGACATCATGGAAGAAGGGACAGCAACCGACACAGGACCCAAGATTTTGTTAATCAGGCCGACTGAGGGCAACCTGCCAGCAGATTACCCAAATGTAATGACTGCAACAGTGAATATACTCTAACATCTACATTAATGGCAAGTGTACACAACTGTACTTTCTATTGGTAGATCACTTGGCCCTTACGGTTTTCCCTTCCCAGGTAAAATCCTTCAACTCTTTAATTACTATCCACAATTTCTCCTTTGGTTGATAAAAGTATGCCTGACTGGTGTATAAGACTAAAAGACATTTTAATAGCTTGTATCTTAGTATCCATATAACAAAGCTTAGTCCCCCGGATTCTCTGTGCCCTCCACGGAGTGCATGATTAGTGCAGCAGCTCTAGCATGCAATAGGTCTGCCATGCGATCCAGGAACAGCCTGCAGGGGCATGCATGAGCGCTTCTGCACTAATTATGCATGGACTAAGCCCTGGTATGCAAATCGCCTCATTGGCAGGAGAAATTCATGCAATTGAGGTGATTTTGCAATCCAGGAAGCTTGCAATAGTCCGTACAAAAGTAGTGCTATCTTGCAGAAATGTACTCTTAGTAACAGAGCACATTTCTGCAAAATCCGAAACTGAGCTATGACCGCTACAAAAAGGCGGCATTTCTTTGAGAGAGAGAGCATGCCAATGGCCAAGTGTAAGGCCATTGGCATTGCAAACAATTAAAAGTTTTTTTTTTTTTTTTTTTCCGCAAATCTCTGCTGTTTAAGCATAGGGCAGCAGTGCACAAACGGGATCTGGGGAAAATAATAAAATAAAGCTAAAATAAGCATTCTAACTAAAGTCAGTATTCTGCCTTGCAAGTCAATTGCAGGCAGAAGACAACATGGCCATTAAGTAATGGTTGCCAAGAGGGGAGGCTCAGTGTGAGCCATGTAACTATGCATTAACAGGCAATCATATGCAAATGAGGGGAAGGATAGTGAATCCCACTTTTCCTCAGCATGTGAGGCAGGTTCTAACAGTGGAAGAGTATGACTGGCTGGGTGGAAGACTAGGATATAGGTGACATCATGTGGGTGTGTCAGGCTTACTGTAAGCAGATTGGAGCCCTGTGTCTCGGGATTGCTTCTAGCTTAGCACAACTAAACTAGGGGGGGGTGTCTAAACCTGCCTAGCATTCTTTACAAAGCCTAAGTGGGTGTGCGCACCGAGTTTTTATAGGAAGAAAAAAACAAGTTAGACCGGGAAATAGCAGCGCTCTGCACATTTGAGCACTCAGTTTGCATGGTGCGCCCCCAAGCTTAAACAGGAAGGCAATGGGAAGGGAAAACAGCAGTAGGAAGGTAATCGAGGAGAACTAGCTTAGCTGGCAGGTGAAATGCATCAGAATCAGCCAATTACACAGGTAGCAGACCAGCCCAGCACACCACTATAAACTATGCAAACACCTTTTCCCCCTTGTTTTTTCCCCCCAAAACTCTGTACCACCGGTTTATACGAACGGGAAATTTTACAGAAAGAAAGCAAAACAAAAATGTTAGGGGCTGCTTTTGCTATCATAAACCAGCATGTGCAAGAGGCTGAGGGTGGGGAGGATGTGAATGCTGCTGACCAAACCAAAGTGAGGAGACCGAGAAGAGTGTACAGACCCAGGGTAACCTACCAAGGGCTACATGAGCTGGAGATAGACGGGGACCTCCTACAGCAAATTGTTGAACTGAGCCGGCCACGCCTCACACACACTAACAGAGGGGAACCCATCCCAGTGGATACCAAGGTATGTGTAGGCCTAAGAATCCTAGCTACAGGTACCGTCCAAAGGCCAACTAGAGATATGGTAGGGATTTCACAGGCATCAGCATCCAGGGTACTCTACCAGTTCCTGGATGCCATGTCAGCACATGTCTGTGAGCACGTATATATCCCCAACACCCATGAGGCATTGGCCAGCAATATGTGTCTCTTCCACCAAATAGCAGAACATCCTGATGTAGTGGGTGCAATAGACTGCATGCACATGCGCATCAAAGCACCACCCGGTGAGCGGGGTAGGGTCTACATCAACCGCAAGGGCTTCCCCTCCAACTGCCAAATCATGTGCGATGCCCAGGGCATAATGAATGTGTGTGCTAGCTGCCCTGGAAGCTGTTACGATTCCCACATCCGGCATCTGACGCAGCTGTACCAGAGATTTGTCAGTGGAGACATTCCACATGGTCACCTAGTGGGTGATGCTGGATACGCACTGGAGCCATGGCTGATACCAATCAGAAATGCACACACACCCGAACAAGAACTCCATAATGAGGCACACGCACAATCATAATATAGCGTGTTTGGAATGCTCAAGTCATGGTTCCGGTGCCTGGACACATCTGGTGGAGCCTTGCAGTACTCCCCAACTACATGTACGCAAATTGTCCTTGTATGTGCCATGCTACACAATATGATCCTGTGGAAACAGCTGCAGCAGGAACAGCATGGGGCAGGGCCACACAGCCCCCCCACCATTGCCAAGGCCTGCACAGGCACAGAGTGACTCTGAGGAGGAACAGCCTGAGCCTGCCCCAGTAGGCAGAAGGAGGCATGCCCTGGCCTTGGCAGAGGCAACACATGGCACATGCACTGACACAGAAGGGACCCAGGGAATGACACCCCTCTCTGACTCGCACATACAGTAAAAGGGAATGCCAATCATGACACTACCCGTGTTCAGTCATGTATAGGGAGTGTACTATGTGCATCCGACATGGGCAGCTCTGCAGCACCACCCTCAATACTGGGACACCCACAAGGTAAGTGACACACATGCCAGTTGGGGGGGGGGGTCACATACCCAACAATAGTTGCAGCCAGCAAGACAGTTGTAGACAAATGCAAACAAATGCTGTACTATGGCCTCTGAATGAGGCCTATGAGTACCCCCCCCCCCCAGGCCTACACAGACAGACTACAGCAGGCCAGGCAGTTGTATGTCCGTTGTCAAGGCTAGGAAGTCAAACTAATATGTAGGTAATTAAAAGCCAAGATCTGTAGTACACTGGTATGCCTCTAGCCAGCATGATAGGCAAGACTACATACTGAAACGGAGTACCCGACATTCCAGTGTAGTCCTAGCAAATGTGTAGAAGTGTCAGGTGTGCCCCCCCCATCCTGTGTAGACTTTTATAGTAACAGGTGTGCCCCCCCCACTCCTGTGTAGAAATGTAGATAGTCATGTGTGCCCTCCCCCCATCCGACGTAGAAATATAGCAAGAGTCAGGTGTGCCCCCCCCCCCCAAACCTGTGTTAAGTCAGGTGTGCCTCCCATCCTACATACAAATATCGTAACAGTCAGGTTGTGGCCCCCCCAAACCTGTGTAGAAATACAGAAACAGGTGCCCCCCCGCTATGCAGAAATGTAGCAATAGTCCATGTCAACTTACCGATGGATGCCCTGCAGACACATGCTACCTGTCAGTGTACAACACAAAGGTCAGTACCGCAGTACAAACTACCTAGACTTGATCCACACATGCAATGTAGGTAGCCATACTGGGCATGCTCACACACTAAGAAAAATAAAGGCAATGTCAGTCAACATACTGAAAGGTTACACTGGGCATGCTCTCACACTTGCACATGAAGACCATGTCTACAAACACCAGTGGACCAGACGTATTGCAGTCACATGTCAGAATGCACCACTCCTGCCTTGCACACTCACTGTGTATAGGAATACAGACATATATGTAAGGACCCAACACACTAATAAACCAAAGGCGGACTGACATAGATGTGTGGAAGAGGGTGACCGTGACAAGGAGCCATCCAGCCCTGCCCCCACACAGCCAAAGGGCCCCAAACACAAGAGGTGCAGATGTCACTCACTGCAGATAATAGCCACCATTATCTGTCAACATTAGACTGTGATGCACATGCCAGCTGTGCAACATGACTATACAAGGAAGTAGTCCTGCTGTAGTAGCTGTATACACGTACCTGTGACATATGACCCTGATGTTGTTCGTGTTTCACTGTTGCAGTCATTGCATTTGGGTAATCTGCTGGCAGGTTGCCCTCAGCCAGCCTGAATTCCAAAGTCTTGGGTCTTGCGTCGGTTGCTGTCTTTTCTATGACGTCAGGGGTAGGAAACGTGCAGCTGATGCCATTTTCTTTAGTCTTTCTTGCCGCGTGGTGCCCGAAGCAGAAGCATTTCGCAAGTGCCGGTTGGCCAACTACTGAAATATTCGAGTTTGAGTTTCAGAACCGAAATCGTCAGTAAAGCCAAGTACCCCATTGGGGAAACATTTTTCTTGCTTTTTACTGATGTCAGAAAAAGTTAATAATTGTATTACTTGTGGGAAACAAATACATCATAAGGATTTCCATTTATACTGTATTCCTTGCCTAGGCCCTGATCACAGCGTGCCTGGCTGTTGGTGTTGTGCTAGATTTAAGCAACACACTAAGCGTCTATATATTTTTGCATGAAAGTATTTTGGAAACCGATTTAACTACCCAGAAATGTCTGATAGTAATCCAACTACCGGAGTACATACAAAACGCAAAGAAAAGGACAGAGGCAGTCGAGATCCAAAACAGACAACGAAGCTTCTAAGCCAGTCGCCGGTTCACCAGTACTCTGAGGTGCTTTTGCAGCCCCTGATACCCGCTACCTTCGAGTCGCAGGCCTCTACCGACACCCATGTGGAGTCTGGCATGCTGTAAGATACTCAAGGTATTGGACCGACAGATAAATCTCCCTCGGATGGGTCCGGAGCCACTGAGCGGGCACAGACTTCTGAGGGTGTATTCAGCCCTCAACATTTGTATATCAAACCGACGAAAGCTGCAAAACGAAAGACAAAAGCAACTTCCAAAACTAAAAAAAAGGTGTATGAGCCATATGCACAGGCCTCTATGGCCTAAAAAACAGATTATCATAATGGCTGAAGACCTTATTACCTTAATCAGGGGTACCCATTCCCCTCCTGATAAGAGGCCTAGGCAAGACACTGATTATGAATCTTCAGATCAGGTTTCTATTTCTTATGATTCCTCTTCTGATCAGGAATTATCTATGCCTCCCTCTGAGGATTCTGATGCTGAGTAGTCTGTTCCATCTGCATCTCCTTCTGAGGATTATTCATTTGGAGAAACCTTGCATACTTTGAGGGAGCATTTTCACTGGGAGAGTCAAGTCTTCTCAGAATCAAAAAGAGGCACAGGTATTTCTTTCTTCCTCACTCAGCACAGGCCTTTAGCCATTTCCCTCTGTTTTAGACATTGTGGATGATGTGTTTTCGGAGTCGAGCTTGACCCCTGACTCCTTACCTTCGGCTCCCAGTAAGCCTGACAGATATTGGTGTCCCTGACTCATAAATTTTTGTTTAAATGCCCTGCTGCTGATCCTGAAACTATTTCACAGGGTCCAAAGGGAGTTAAGGCCTCGATAGCAAAAAAATCCTACCCCCTCTGACAGAGATTGAAGGGCACTGGACAGATGGGGAAAAAAGGTTTATACATCTGCAACCTTGGCAATCAGGGCCTTAAATTCAATTTCATATGCTTAAGTACCAACAACATGTTATGGGATTGCTGAAACAGAAAATGATGATTTCAGAATGTGCATAAAATAAACAATTGCAGGAATTAGTGCATGCAGCTGAACAAGTTGGAAAGCATACTTTGCAGTTTGGCTTTGATTCCTTAGAGGCCTCCTGCAGGGCCGCAGATGTTCATCGTGTTACCCTACTGCAGTCATCACACTTGGGTTATCCTGCTGTCAGGTGGTCCCGCAGTCGGCCCGAATTCCAAAGTCTTGGTCCGGTGTCTGTTGCTGTCGCTTCTTCCCTGATGTCAGTGCGCCAGGGGTATATGAGGCATCAGACGCCATTTTCTCCAGTCTTTCTTGCCATGTGGTGCCCAAAGCAGAAGCAGTTCGCAAGTGCAGGTCGGCCGACACCTGAGATTTTCACATTGAATTTCAGTCCAAAGTCTTCATAAAGCTAAGTACCCCGTTGGGGAACCTTTTCTTGCCTCAGTCCGATGTCAGAAAAAGTTAATTGCATTTCTTGTGGGAAGCAAATACCTCATAAGGACTTCCACTCTTATTGCATTCCTTGCCTAGGCCCAGACCACGACGTCACTAGTTGTCAGTTTTTGTGCTAGGTTCAATAAACGAACTATTAAGCGTCGTTTTGATTGCGCTCGACACTACTTCGGTAGACTAATTATACCATGCCGTCGGAGCTTCCGATGACCGGCATGCATAAAAAACACAAGGATAAGGACAGACAGCCTAGACCTAAGCCCGACTCAGAGGCCTCTGCTGGGCCTGTCGCTGGTTCCCCAGTTTTCAGCGAGGCGCCTACGCAGCCCCTGACTACCACAGAATTGGAGCCCCAGACAGCTTCGGGCTCTCAATTGGAGCTTCCTAGGCCGACGCAGCCTGCTCTATTGGTCCCTACCGACGTCTCACCACAAGGAGAACCTGGTACTGCAGAAACACCTTCGGCTTCTGAGGGTGTTTTCAGACAGACTACTCTCACCATTAAATCTTATGCTAAACTTAAAACTCCTTTAAAACCTAAAGTCGGTGCATCAGTCTCCAGTTCAAGGCCCTATGCCTAAGAAACAGATGCTTAAGATGGCTGAAGACTTCGTTACTCTAAGCAGGGGATCCCAATCCCCTTCAGACAAAAGGCCTAGACAAGAGGAGGATTATGCCTCCTCTGACCAGGTTTCCATTTCCTCAGATTCCTCTGAAGAACAGGATTACTCTTTCCCTCCTTATGAAGATTCTGATGCTGAAGACTCCACCCCCCCGAAGACTATTCCTTTGGGGAAACTTTGCATACCATGAGGGAACATTTCCACTGGGAAGGCCAGGACTACTCAGACTCTAAGAAAAGGCTCCGAGAGTTCCTTTTATTTCCCCAGCACAGACCACTTGCCATCCCTCCAGTTTTGGACATTGCGGATGATGTTTATTTAGAATCCAGTCTAAATCCAGATTCTCTACCTCCTGCTCCAGCCAAACCAGACCGTTACTACAGAGTACCTGACTCTCACAAATTCCTTTACAAAACCCTGTTGCTGATCCAGAAACAATCTCCCAGGGTCCTAAAGGGGCTAAGGCTTCTATGACCAAAAACGCTGTACCCTCTGAAAGGGACTCCAGAGCACTAGATAGGTGGGGAAAGAAGGTGTACACCTCGGCTACCCTAGCCATGAGCGCATTAAATTGTCAGTACCACATGCTGAAATATCAGCAATTCCTAATGTCTCAATTAAAGCAAAAGATGAGCATGCATTCTCAACAGCCTGAATTCAAGGAAATGCAGGATCTGCTGCATGCAGCTGAGCCAGTGGGCAAACATACTTTAGAATGTGGCTTTGATTCACTGGAAGCTTCCTGTAGAGCAGCTGTCACTGGGTCTGTCATACGTAGGCATGCATGGTTAAAAGAACAAGCCCTGCCTGACCATGCTAAAGCAAAATTATTGGATGCACCTTTACAGCAGGATGTTTTATTTTGTGTCAAAGCAGAGGAAGTTCTTTAGAAAATGGAGGATAAAGCAAAATTTATGCAGACGGTGAATGATTTTTTTTACAGGTACAACCACCACGTTTCAGCAGAAATTGGTCAATAAAAAACTGGTCCTTTCCAGCTTCTGACAGACCACAGAGGGGCAAGTACAGACGCCCAAGGGGCAGAGGCCAGTCACAAGGCCCTTACAAACCTCGCCAATGGGGTACCGCAACCCAGAAAGGAGGAGAATATGTACCTTTAACTACTAGAAGACAAACATAATGACTTAACCCTCAAACTGCCAAGCAAAACTCTCTTGGCAGCTCCCTTGGGAGGAAAATTAGCACTTTTTGCAGACAACTGGCATATCGTCACAAAAGACAAATGGGTCCTGGACATTGTCTCACAAGGATACAGATTCCATTTTCACACCTTGCCAAGGATAAAAGGAATGCCAAACCTGCCACAATCAATGGACAGAGGTACAAAAACGAATTACAGCTCTCATGGACATGAGAGCCATTCAGCAGGTACCTATACAGGAGCAAGGACAAGGATTTTACTCTAGGCTCTTTCTAGTCCCCAGAAAGGACAAAACATGGAGACTCATTCTGGACCTTTCAATTCTAAACACCTTCTTGCAAATACCCAAGTTCAAGATGCTAACACTACAGCAGCTTCTTCCCATGTTGGGCAAGAAGGCTTTGCTAGTAACGTTGGATCTCAAGGAGGCATACCTGCATGTCCCTATCGGACAAAATTGCAGAAGATACCTCTGTTTTATTGCAGGTTCAACCCATTACCAATTCTCTGCACTGCCCTTTGGCTTATCTATTGCACCCAAGGTCTTCACAAAATGCCTGGCACCAGTAATTGCATACTGCAGACAGAGAAATTCAAATATACCCATACCTGGATGACTGTCTTATTCAAGCAGAAAGCAGGGACAATCACCTCTTAAGTTGCCTAGGGTACACACTAAACGAAAAGAAATCAAAACTAGTGCCCTCACAAAACAATATTTCTGGGTGCCAGCTTGAATACAACAGCCCAGATGGCTTACCTCACACCAGACAAGCAACAAGTGACTCAATACTACAAAATAATGGCAACAAAGACCCAGCTCCGTGGAAGAAAAATTCTGCAGGCCTTTGGATTCATGGCATCTTGCATACTACTAATACCATTTGCGAAACTGCATATGAGGAAATTACAATGGTACCTGAAAAGCGTATGGACTCAACACAGCCACAGCTTAGAAACAATGATACCACTCATTCCCTGCCTTCAACAGGAGTTTCTATGGTGGGCACAGGCATGTCACCTCAACAAGGGCAGCCTTTTACCTTGCCCACAGCCAGGCAGACTATAACGGATGCATTGGACTATGCTTGGGGAGTGCACATGGCAGGACAGTGCATTCAAGGCAAGTGAACTGCAGATCAAAGGCACCTGCACGTCGATCAAAAAGAAATGCTAGCTGTACAGAATGCATTAACAGCTTTCAAGGACCTCTTACACCCAGGACAACTAATAAAGACGGACAATACCACAGTAATGTGGTACATAAACAAGCAAGGGGGTACACACTCCTACCCTCTATGCAGA
Organism: Protopterus annectens; assembly: GCF_019279795.1. Lineage (NCBI taxonomy): Eukaryota > Metazoa > Chordata > Ceratodontiformes > Protopteridae > Protopterus > Protopterus annectens. The sequence goes on from NC_056741.1 coordinate 1,504,055,471, forward strand.
CTAGCAATGACCGTGTGGAACACAGCACTGACTTTACCAAGTTCAATTACAAGCACAATTCCTGCCAGGAAAGAAAAACACATTGGCAGACGACCTGAGCCGAAACATCATGGATCCCCACGAGTGGAAACTGGATCCACAAGTATTTGCAATAACTAAAAAATGGGGACGCCCAGACATAGATCTGTTTGCTAACCCCCACAACTACCAACTTCAAAAATTTTGCACAAGGACATTCCAACCGCAAGCTTGGAAAGTGGATGCCCTCTCATTCAGTTGGAAAACATTGACAGTGTATGCCTTCCCTCCACTGTCTCTAATAGCAAAGGTGCTGCAGAAAGATTAGAGAGGCCACAAATGATGCTCATTGCTCCAGACTGGCCACGCCAGCACTGGTACCTAATACTAAAGAACATGGCCCACGGCCCACCATGGATTTTTACCGCAAATTCCCCACCTGCTCACTCGGCAAGACAGTCAGATTCTACACAGCCAGCTCAAGACTTTAAATCTGGCTGCATGGCAAATTACCTAAATTACCAGCCAACAACTCTATCTAAAGCTGTTGTGGATGTCATTCTCGAGGCCAGGAGGCCCAGCACCAGGAAAGCCTATTCAGACAAATGGAAAAGATTTTGTGCCTGGAACCAGGCTAAAGGCCAAAATCCCATTCCTCAGATTCTACAATATTTAACTGAGATGCTGCACAAAGGACTTTCTTTTTCATCTATTAAGATCCATGCCTCAGCAATTTCAGCTCATTACAACACGGATCCTCCCTTATTTTCGCATCCACTCCTAAACCATTACCTCAGAGGGGCCAAGAACATAAGACCGCCCAGGAAAGCACCAACACCAACTTGGGATCTCAACTTTGTTATGGAAAAGCTTACACTGCCGCCTTTTGAACCAGCTTTCTCAGCTGACTTAGTTTCTATCATGGAAACGGAGTCAAATCGCCACCAGGAAGTCAGCCAATGCTCTTTATTCCAAAACCAAGCAGACAAGGCTGTCACCAGCCACGAAAAAACATGTAAACGCCTTAATCCTCTGATAACGGACAGTATGCGTTTTCGTCAGATTCTCGACTTCTTCAGTACATTCAATTAACACAGTATATATAACGTTGACCATCAATTGATTAATTGAAATTATTTTGAGTGGTGTATGTTCCAACTTCTCTTATTGCTTTCACAGCAATATGACTACTTGTACTGCCTTGGAGTTTACAGACAAAGTACTTTGGAACTCTGTTCGCCTCCTCACGGATACCACAGCTATTAACCCCGTAGTACGCCTCAGTTTTAAAGGGCCCAAAGTCGATTGATTATAAGGAGGAGGAAATCCCAGCTGCCAAGGCAGAGAGCAACAACTTCTCTCACTCAAACCTGCTGTTGGTAACCAAGGGGGAAGCGGGGAGGTGGTAACCCAACGCGACAGGCGGTGGGATACAACCAATAACGCAGATATTTTCCAGAGTGATAGCTATTCTCTGGGACGATTCCCCGCTTTCCCCTTGGTTACCAACAGCAGGTTTGAGTGAGAGAAGTTGTTGCTCTCTGCCTTGGCAGCTGGGATTTCCTCCTCCTTATAATCAATCGACTTTGGGCCCTTTAAAACTGAGGCGTACTACAGGGTTAATAGCTGTATCCGTGAGAGGCTTAACAGAGTTCCAAAGTACTGTCTGTAAACTCAGCAGTAGTAGTCATATTGCTGTGAAAGCAATAAGAGAAGTTGGAACATACACCACTCAAAATAATTTCAATTAATCAATTGATGGTCAACGTTATATATACTGTGTTAATTGAATGTACTGATTGTCTGAAGAAGTCGAGAATCTGACGAAAACGCATACTGTCCGTTATCAGAGGATTACATGCGTATATTTTTTTGGCTGGTGACAGCCTTGTCTGCTTGGTTTTGGAATAAAGAGCTTTGGCTGACTTCCTGGTGGCGATTGTTTCGTTTCGTGGTTGCCTTTTGACTCAGTTTCAGTTTGGTTGCATTTCCCACTTTTGGTTCTATCATGGAAAACTGTCCTGCTGCTAGCAATAACTTCAGCCAGAACAGTCTCAGAGCTACAGGCGCTAATGGCAGTGGAGCCTTTCCTCATTTTTCATCAAGACGGTGTCTCTCTACGAACTAACCCCTCCTTTATGCCAAAGGTGGTATCCAGTGTGGCCCTAAACCAAACCATTCATTTACCTACCTTCTTCCCAAGCCCCCAGAACAAAGGAGAAAGACTCCTGCACTCCTTGGACATTCACAGGCAGCTACGTTACTACTTGGATAAAACCTAAGGCTTTCAGAAAATATGATCAGCTCTTTGTATCCTATGCTACAACATCACTAGGAAAAGCCATCTCAAAACAGACCATTTCAAAATGGATAGGACATTGCATACGTTTCTGCTACACTCTTCATGGTAAACTGGTTCCTGCCACCATCGGGTCCCACTCCACCAGGGCTGCAGCTACATCTACAGCCTTTCTCAGAGGGGTACCAACCAAGGAAATTCTGGAAGCTGCAACGTGGAGTTTAGTGCACACCTTCACCAGACACCATCACTTACCTCTATACTCTAAGACTAGAGCTGGCTTTGCCACTGCAGTTTTGCAGGGCCTACTAGCTTCTTCAAACTCTGTTCACCACCCATCCTTAGCTTTGGGATTCAACCCAAGTGTGATGACTGCAGCAGGGTAACACGAAAATAGTACAGTTTTGTACCTACCATAAATGTAGATGTTTGAGTGTTCACCCTGCTGCAGTCCAGGTTACCCTCCCTCCTAGAAAATGGTGTCTGATGCCTCTTGTATACCCCTGGTGCACTGACGTCAGGGAAGTGACAGCAACCGATGCCGGACCAAGACTTTGGAATTCGGGCCGACTGCGGGACCGCCTGACGGCAGGATAACCCAGGTGTGATGACTGCAGCAGGGTGAACACTCTAACATCTACATTTATGGTAGGTACAAAACTGTACTTTACTAGATCTGTGATTAGGAGGCATGCCTGGTTAAAGGAACAGAATTTGCCTGATGTTCTAGCTAAACTGCTAGATGCACCTTTACAGCATGGTTCTCTGTTTGGTATTAAGGTAGAAGAGGTTTTAAAGAAAAAGGGAGATAAAGCTAAGTCTATGCAAACTGTTAGACTTCTTACAAGTGCAGCCACGAAGATCCAGTAGACACTGGCCTACAAAAAACTGGTTCTTTCCTGCGTCAGACAGAGCTCAAAAGGGCAAATCCAGATGCCGTAAGGGTTCTGGATACCAGGCGCAAGATTCATACAGGTCAAAGCAATGGGGCACTTCCACCTCCAAATCTGGAGGAGATAAAGTGCAAACCTACAGAAAGCAATCCCAATGACTTCCCTCTGCCTACACCAAGCACTTATCTTTTGGCAGCACCCATAGGGGGAAAATTAGCACTTTTGGCTCAAACTTGGCAGTTCATAAAAATCCGCGGTGGTGGTGCTGCGGTAGTGTTGCCAAACAATAAGACGCTGTCCGGTTAGATTCTCAGCTAGAGTGTATTCTGCGTGGAGACATGCGTGAATGGGCATAATTTCGTTGAAGGTTGTGCGTCAGGGCTGGTAACTCCAAATAAAAAAATCAACTACCAATCATTAGCGGACCGGAGTTCCGCTGTGGCGACCCCTAACTGGGAAAAGTCGAAAGACAACGACAACCCAGGACAAGTGGGTAACGAACATCGTATCACAGGGATACAAATTTCATTTCCACACTATGCCAATGATAAATGGTTGCCCAGATCTGCCAAAAAAAAAAAATCAGTGGGCAGAGGCACAGAAACGGGCTACGTCCCTCATGGATATGGGGGCCATTCAGACAGTACCAAAACAGGAAAAAGGCAAGGTTTTTACTCGACTATTCTTGGTACCCAGAAAGGACTAGGCCTGGCAGCCAATACTGGATTTATCGATTTTGAACACATACCTGGACATTCCAAAATTCAAAATGCTGACTTTGCAGCAGCTTTTGCCCATGGAATGCTTGGCTGGTGACTTTAGACCTAAAAAAGGTATACCTGCATGTCCCAGTAAGACAGTCCTGCAGAAGATGCCTCCAATTCAAGGCTGGCTTAATGCATTACCAATTCTCTGCACTGCCCTTTGGCTTATCTACTGCTCCCAGGGTCTTTACAAAGTGCCTGGCACCAGTAATTGCATTTTGCAGACAAAGAAGTATACAAATATATCCTTACTTGGACGACTGCCTCCAAGTAGAGAACAGGGACACACTCTTCTTTGACACCTGGTGTTTGTGAATAGGCTTCCTCTGTTTATTTGCTAAGTTTTTCTGCATAGCCGCCTATTTTGAGCATTTTCTGGCTTGTTAAATTTGATTTCTGCATTAGTAACTGTATTTAGAGCACAACCTAGAGCTGTTTACTGAATTTCCTGTTTGCACTTATTTTTAAAATCGTTTTTTTCTCAAAACTTGCATTTTATCTGTCTTTGGCCTAGCACTTTTGTGTGGGGTCATTTACTGCACTGTTATAACTTGCTGATACTTGTTAACCTCTGCTATCTCTGAAAAAACAAAACAAATATCTTGCTTTTTCCCCACTTTTCTGAGATTTGAAAAAGTTCAGTTACAGGCTTGCTGTTCTTGAATTGTTTGAAAGTTTCTGTGAGGCCATTTTTTGCTTGGGCTAAAGGAAAGTCTCTCTGTTGATCAGTGGCAGTGAAAAACATTGAGCAGTCTGCTTGCCCCTGTGGGAGTGGCTACTGACTTGATACTGTAGTTTTATTGGCCGTTCTGGGTCAAGTCCAAAACTCCATCTTCCTCTCTTAAAAACTGGTTGCCTCGTGGTTTTGGTATCTTTTCAGGCTTGTTGGCTGTTGGTGAAGCACCCACCAAGAGGAAAAAACGCTGAGAGAAGAAAGGAGCCACTTTTGAGACTTTAAGTATTTTTCCTCTGTTTATTTGCTAAGTTTTTCTGCATAGCTGCCTATTTTGAGCATTTTCTGGCTTGTTAAATTTGATTTCTGCATTAGTAACTGTATTTAGAGCACAACCTAGAGCTGTTTACTGAATTTCCTGTTTGCACTTATTTTTAAAATCGTTTTTTTCTCAAAACTTGCATTTTATCTGTCTTTGGCCTCGCACTCTTGTGTGGGGTCATTTACTGCACTGTTATAACTTGCTGATACTTGTTAACCTCTGCTATCTCTGAAAAAACAAAAAAAATCTTGCTTTTTTCCCACTTTTCTGAGATTTAAAAAAGTTCAGTTACAGGCTTGCTGTTCTTGAATTGTTTGTAAGTTTCTGTGAGGCCATTTTTTGCTTGGGCTAAAGGAAAGTCTCTCTCTTGATCAGTGGCAGTGAAAAACATTGAGCAGCCTGCCTGCCCGCCCCTGTGGGAGTGGTTACTGACTTCAAACTGTAGATGTCCTTCAAGGATGCATCCGCAGTCATCACATATGGGTTGTCCTGCCTCAGGCAGCCCTTCGGTCGGCCGGATTCCAAAGTCTGGGTCCGGCGTCTGCTGATGTTGCCCTCTCCCCGATGTCACAACGCCTGGGGTATAAAAGCGTCAGCCAACGCCATCTTACTCAGTCTTTCTTGCCGCGTGGTGCCCGAAGCAGAAGCAGTTCGCAAGTGCCGGTTGGCCAGCTCCTGTAATTTCGCTATCCGAAGACTTCAAAAGCTAAGTACCCCGTTGGGGACTCTTTCTTGCCTCAGCCGATGTCAGAAAAAGTTAATAATTGTTTAACTTGTGGGAAACAATTACCTCATAAGGATTTCCATTCTTATTGTCTTCCTTGCTTAGGCCCAGACCACGATGTCTCGGCCTGCTCAGCCTGCGCTTCCTTCAACCGACGCACTCTTAGACGTCGGTCGGAGTTCGCAGAAGAGTTTTTTGGGAATAGTTTTGCTTACAAAATGCCGTCGGAAACCCCGACATCACATTTAATTAAGAAACGGAAAGACAAGGACCGACACACGCGGGCCGCGGTTTCGGCTGAAACTGCGTCTAGGCCTACCGCGAGTGTCTCTGTCTCGGCTGATACAGAGTCCTTGTAACTTCCGAACCCTGAAATAATACAACTGACAGCCTCGGCCCCGGAGGCTCCTACCGAGTCGGTTACAGAATTGCCTTCCGAAACTGGTGTATTGGAATTTTCCGACACCATACCTTTAGACAAAGCTACACCAGCACGTGGTGCAGCCAGGCCTCCTGCATCCATGTCTATTAAGGCCTTCACCAGGGCTAAAGCTGCAAAACACACTAAAGCCATGCCTCCTAGAGTTATTCCTCAGGGACCTTCTTCTAGTTCACAGATTTTAACTTTAGCAGAGGACCTGATCTCCTTAATTAGGGGCTCTCAGCCTCATCCGGATAGGGGCTCCCAACCCCCTCTAGACAAAAGGCCCAGGATGGATCCCCCTGATCCCCTTTCCTCAGAGGAGGCCTCTGTTGGCTCTGATCACTCAGACTACCAGGAGGAGGCTTATTCGGCCTACGAGGATTCGGATGCAGAGGTATCTATTCCCTCAGCCTCCCCTCCTGAAGAGCTTTCCTTTGGGGAGACCCTTCACACTATGAGAGAGCATTTCAAATGGCAGGGCCAGGAATATTCTGATTCCAGGAAAAGACTAAGAACTTTTCTTTTACCTCAGCATAGACCTTTGGCTATTCCTCATGTTTTAAATGTGATTGATGTATATTCTGACTCTAGTACGACCCCTGACACTCTGCCTCCGGCCCCTGTTAAACCTGATAGGTATTACAGGGTCCCGGACACACAATTTTCTTTATAAGGCCCACTCTGCTGACCCTGACACTATTTCACAGGGCCCTAAAGGGGTTGCAGCTGTTACTACTAAGAACCCACTCCTCTCTGCAAAGGAGTCCAGGGCATTAGAGAGATGGGGTAAAAAAGTGTATACTTCTGCCACTCTTGCGATGAGGGCATTAAATTGTCAATTTCACATGATACAGTATCAAGAGTATTTGTTAGAAGAGATGCATAAGAAATTGTCGTCTTCTGAGCCCCTTGACCGTAAATCCCTTCAGGATCTGGTACATAACTCTCAGCAGGTTAGCAACCATTTCTTGCAGTGTGGTTATGATGCATTGGAAGCTTCATGTAGGTCAGCAATGACAGGTGTTGTCATACGCAGGCATGCTTGGCTGAAGGAACAATCTCTGCCAGAACATGTTAGAGCAAAGCTTTTGGATGCTTCACTGGAAAAGCAAAAGTTATTTGGTTCCACTGCTCAAGATGTCGTAAAGAAATTTGAGGAAAAGGCAAAATCTGTACAAACAGTTAAGGATTTTCTTAAAGTCCAACCGCCTAGATTCAGCAGAAACTGGCCTTCCAAGAATTGGTCCTTTCTGGACACAGAAAGTTTTCAAAGGGGCAGGAACAGGCGTGCCAGAGGTAGAGGCCAAGCTAGGGGCTCCTACAGAGGCCGTCAATGGCAACCTCCAATCCAGACAGGCAGTTCAGGATCTGCAACTGCTGCACAAGGACGAACTCAATGACTCTGCTTTGACTCCGCCAACCAGGGCTCAATTAGAAGCACCTTTGGGCGGAAAGCTTTCTTTATTCTCAAGAAATTGGCACAACATTACAAGAGACAAATGGACACTCCAAATAATAGACAATGGATACAGGTTCCATTTCCACACATTGCCAAAAAGAAAAGGCATACCAGGTCTGCCACCAAATCAAAGGACAGAGGCTTTGAAACAAATCTCAAATTTACTACAAATGAAAGCCATAGAAAGTTCCTATTTCAGAACAAGGCCAAGGATTTTACTCCAGACTATTCCTTGTTCCAAGAAAAGAGCATCAATGGAGACCTATTCTCGACGTGTCCGTACTGAATACTTCTCATTGTGCCAAAATTCAAAATGCTGACTCTACAGCAATTCCTTCCCGTGCTGGGCAAGGGGTCTTGGCTGGTTACTCTAGACCTCAAGGAGGCATACCTGCATGTCCCTATCAGACAAAGTTGCAGAAAAATTTT
>NC_056741.1:1504063975-1504210901 GCF_019279795.1 Protopterus annectens
TGCCTCCTTCCCAGGGTACTCCTAAAGGTCAGACAAGAGAAGCCAAAAATGGTACTGATTGCACCAGACTGGTCACACCAGCACTGGTACCCAATCCTAAAGAGCTTGTCTCAAGGTCAAGCATGGATATTGCCTCAGGCTTTTCACTTGCTGACCCAACAAAACAATCGGATCCTGCACAGCCATCTCGGGACCTTAAATCTGGCAGCATGGTGGATAATGTAGCCATTTAGAACACGCCTCTTTCAAAAGCTGTTATGGATGTTATCTTGGAGGCCAGGAGGCCCAGTATAAGAAAATCTTGTGCAGAAAAATGGAAGAGATTCTGTGCTTGGAACCAGGAACAATGCATTGACACGGGTGTACCAAATAACCCTCAGATTTTACAATACCTAACTGAGATGCTGAACAAAGGCCTTTCTTTCTCATCAATTAAGATTAATGCCTCTGCCATTTCAGCCCATTACAATACAGAACCACCTATCTTTTCTCATCCTTTAATGCGGCAGTACCTCAGAGGGGCCAAAAACATTAGGCCTCCAAGGAGAGCACCAATTCCGGCCTGGGACCTCAGTTATGTTTTAGAAAAGCTCACACTGCCTCCTTTCGAGCCAGCATCAACAGCAGATATAAAATTCTTATCCTGGAAAACAGCTCTGTTCCTAGCAATAACCTCTGCAAGGTGAGTCTCAGAGTTGCAAGCACTCTTGGCTGTGGAACCTTTCATCATTTTCCATCCAGTCAGGGTTTCTCTGAGGGCAAACCCTACATTTATGCCTAAGGTGGTGTCCAGTGTGGCCCTCAACCAAACCATTCACTTGCCTACCTTGTATCCAAATCCACAGAACAAGGGTGAGAAAATTTTGCATTCTTTGGACATACACAGGCAGTTATGCTTCTACTTGGCCAGAACTAAAGCTTTCAGAAAGACTGAGCAACTTTTAGTGTCATGTGCTGCAGGATCATAAGGAAAGGCCATCTCAAAACAGACTATTTCTAAATGGATAGGCCATTGCATCCGTTTCTGCTATTTTCAACATGACAAATCAGTGCCTAAGGGCATTAGGCCTCATTCCACCAGAGCAGCAGCCACTTCAGCAGCCTTCCTCAGAGGAGTACCAACTAAAGATATCTTAGAGGCTGCAACTTGGAGTTCAGTGCACACCTTCACAAAGCACTACCACTTATCTCTTTACTCTTAAGTCCAGAGCAGGTTTTGCCACTGCAGTTCTGCAGGGCCTCATAGTCTCTCCTAATCCTGTTTAGCCCAGCCACCCATCCTCAGCTTTGGGATTCAACCAAAGAGTGATGACTGTAACAGTGAAACACTATGAACATAGTACCATAAATGTAGATGTTAGAGTGTATTCACTGTTGCAGTCCAGGTTACCCACCCACCATCCCCCTTTTTCTTTCCTGGGATATATCTGCACTTCTCTATCCTATACAACCTATTTGGTGTATTTGCTTGTAGATGAAGGAAATGTTATTTTTGTGCATGCATTTTTATTGGCATATTTTTTTCAGCCTTCCAGTTTGGGGGCACCTGACATCTGGGGCAAGAAAAACTGAAGAAAATGGCATTGGCTGTATCTTTTATACCCCTGGCGCACTGACATCAGGGAAGAGGCGATAGCAACCGACGCCGGACCTAGACTTTGGAATTCTGGCCGTCTGCGGGTAGCCTGCCAGCCGGATAACCCAAGAGTAATTGACTGCAACAGTGAATACACTCTAGCATCTAATTTTATGGTAGGTACACAACTGTACTTTCTCCAGATTTCTTTTTTGTTGATGTCTAGACAATGGGTGAAGTAGTCAGTAGCTGAATTTTCACAAGTTTATATAACCTTCACAGATGTGTTCTGAGTTTAATTTTCTCAGTGGGAGAGCTCTAACGAACCTTTTTCAGTTTGCAAGCCATTTTGGAAGTCTTTAGCACCTAAGTGGTCAGTCACACTGTTTTTCATGTCTAGTATAATGGTAGTCAGTTCCTCTAAATTATGTAGCCAGCTTGTCCAAGCTCCGTAACTTGCATCTTCATTACTTCCCCCTCCTGTTTTAGTCCTGCGATTTCCCCCCCCCCACCTCTCATTGGAGCTGGCACACTTTTACTCGTATCTTCCTGTCTTAAACGCATGAGATTCTTAGAGCAAGGATCTAAAGTTTTGCTGCACATAGTCCAATTAACAGCCATGTAGATAATGTGGTTTAAACAAAGTACTAACATATTCTAATGTTGTGCGGTAGCAGGTTTTTGCTTTTAGTGTTTTTAAAGTATTTTTTTTGTAAAACTTTGTAACATGTAGTGCATGCTGCTGTACTTCTTGCATACCTACAGTTCAGTGTTACAAAAACCTAATGTAGTCTAAGGTGAAATGTTGAATCTGAGGATGTTCTTCCCATTCTTCCTCGATGAATGGGTTATAGATGCATTCCTTGGATCCGACTCAGTCGAGTACTTCAACCTTTGGATCCAGCACTCGAGATTCTCCCTGTACCCATGCCCTAGTCTATCCTCAACACCTTAGATCGCGTTTGCTCCCATCGCGCTCTTAGGGTCCTTCTCTGAATTTTTTTTTTTTTTTTTTGCTTTTCAAGTTTTCATAAGTAACTTTGTCTAGAATTTTTCTTTATGCTATAAACCTCCCTCTTTATCTTAATTTTATTTTTCTGCATAGTGTCTATACTATTGTCTTAGTAATTCCTTAAATTTACCATTGTTGGCAATTTCTTTTTCTATTCTATTTTTTTTTGCTACCCCTTTAACAGGGTAATGCCTAATTTACCATTAATTTTTTTCTGCATAATTCAAAAAAATCTCGTTTTTATATTTGTCATGCATTCCTTTTCTTTGCATTTTCATGGCCAGTACGCTGACAGGTTTTAAAAATACACTTCTTGTGGGCCGAAAATCCCTTATTCGGAAACCCACTAGGAGTGCATATATTGTCTAGGAGCAGCTCCTCTAAACATAAACGGGTCTATATGTGCAGCCCCTAATAAAAGAGCTTTAGCTGACGGATGCAGTTGACTTAATTTTACTTTCTTCCTCAACTGCATTTTCTTCAGGGTCTCAAACTTCCCAGTAAGAACACTGAAGCTCCTTCAGAGCATAGGAAGCATTCACTGCCGAAGTCCCCCAGAAAAACTTTAGAACCACACTCTAAAGTTACGAAAATATCAGATCCGACTTCTTTGGACCAAAAAGTGCACACTCCTGATAGTGTGGATCTGAATATTTTGGATCTGATCTCCCCGAGGCTCCATTCCCCTTTTATGCAAACTCCCAAGAAGCACTCTAGACCCCCCAGTCAATCTCAACATCCACCAGGTCCTCCAGATGACTTTTCAACATGGAGGTAGATAGGATGATACAAAAGTTCCTCAAAACTTTGATACTGATGGGGGTTATCTTGGCTCAGTCTCCTGTTGGATCAGTGAGTGAGTCTTCCTGCTACTTCCCACACTGTTTCTTTTTCTGATTTTTTCCTGTTTCGAAGCCCCAGGATCTAACAGTACAGAATTCTGTAGTCCGGTCAAAGAGAATTACTTCCTAGAGTCCGACAGCACCCTTGACAAGTACTGTTCGGATTGAAATGGGTTCCAGATCCGAAGTGTCAACTCCGTAGGGCCAGGATCTACTCTGATGTTGCCGGATCAATCCCTGTCCTTTGTAGCATCAGTGCTGGACAGCTTGGCTCTGGTTCCCTCCTCCAGGCATGGATCTGGTTGAGTCACAATCTAGCTGTACTGGAACACTTGGCTTTGGTGTGGGTGGCCACAGCTTCTCTGGGTCAGTCTCCCTTAGGTTGTGAAAAGGGCCTTTTTCTCATTCTAGAGATCTGGTCCGTCTCCCTTTAGTATCCTCCCCTTATTCCTTCCTCTGTTCCAAACTCAGTCCATCAGGCCTGTTCCACAGGGACAGCCGGTTCCATGTAGCTTCCATTTAGTTCCCGTGGAGGAACTCCCTCTCTCTTCTTACACCTCCCCTGAACATCCTCTGAGGAGGCTCATCAGAAGCGAACATGCAAGAGGAGTCGCATAGATCCCCTGTTGGAATTTCACTGAAGATGCTAATTTCTAGGACTGAGAAGGGTCCCCAAATAACATAACATCGCTTTTGGAGACTCTGAGATCCTGTTGTGGTTCACCACCTAATGATCCTTCAGAGGAGTCTGTATTTCTGGAGGCTTTTGGTTCTGGCCCATCTTAGTCTTGGGTGCCAATTCCTGATGGATGAGCTTATTGATCTAGTGTCTCTGGGCATGGAAGGAGCCAGATTCCATTGAGCCAGTAGTGCGTCACCCTGACAAATTATTAGCCCCCTCCTAAAAAAGGTAGACCCCACTGGAACAAAGGAGCTCCCATATATGCTGTGGTGGTGGCAGCTACTAAAAATAAGCTAGCTGAACAAAGCTCTTCTGTCCACCCTCTAAACAGAGTCTAGGGTGCTGGACAGATTCGGAAAGTTTTTTTTTTTGCGTCTGCAACCTTCACTTTGAGATCCCTTAACTATCTGGCACACTTTACAAGGCTAGAGAGAGATTCGACCAAGAACTTTCAAATTCTGAGTCCGTGTCTTCAGAGGATTTCAAAAGCTAATCTTTTCAGTTGGCTTTTGTCAATTTCCAATGCTTCCCTGAGGTTGATCTGTCATGCAGCTGAAAGCACCTTACAGGCAGCTGGTTTAGGCACTGGCATAGGGACATGGCTGGATGCGGTTGGATGACTTTGTAGAGCCTTTTATGATGTTTTTCATCAGTGCTCCCTTTGGAACATTTTTTTTTATTCAGTTTGTGAAACAAATGCTTACCCACAGCTAACAAGAAGGAAAGACCCTACCTACTGTGGGAATCAAGTCTTCTACCCCTCAGAGAACTTTCTGTAGAACTCTGGTTGTAAGAAAATGTGGTTATGCAAGTCTGTGACCTTTCCCAGGATCTGTGCAGAGAACTCCTTCAGAGGCAGAGGAGGCAGTTCTAACGGACACTAACCTTGAGGCAGAGAAGGCCCACAAAATCAAAGTTTTTATGATTGGTTTCCAGGTGGACCCTTTCAGTGCTCCTGAAGTGCTGCTTGACTGCCCGCCTGTGGAGGTAGTTGGACGCTTGTCCTTGCATCCAGATGCCTGGACTGCTATAACAAAAGATTCCTAGGTACTAAAAATGCTAATATCCAGAGGTTACCATTTTTCCAGCTTCCAGTCAGCAAAAAATGCTTCCTGACATTCCATTCAGTCAGAGAAAGGCAGCAGCACAAGAAATTTAAAAGCTGGTAGACAGGAGTCTTCCAAGAGGTCCCATCAGATCAAACTGGATTTGGAACTTACTGTTTCTTTTTAGTGCCCAAAAAGACGGATCCAATACTGGTCTCTGGTCTCCTAAGCAAACTAAATCAGTATGTGAAGAAATCAAAGTTCCAAATTGTCATGGCCCAGTCCATTCTGCCATTTCTTTACAAGGATTATTGGATGTGCTCTGTAGATCTTCAGGATGTGTACTATCGCATCAAAATAAACAGGCACTCCTGAAGATGCCTATGCTTTTGGCTGGTAGTCAGTATTGCCAGTACAGAGCTCTGCCCTTTGGATTCACCTCAAAGCCCAGGGTGTTCACCAAATGTATGGCAGTGGTGGCAACTCACATGAGACTAAAAAGATTGATTTTTTTCCATGCCTAGATGACTGGCTCCACTATGGATCTCCTACAACAATCCAGGGAATTATCTGCTCTAGATTTTGACCAAGAAAAACCAAAACTAGAAGCAAATAATTGAATGTAAATTTCACTCACAGGACCGAAGCAGGTACACAAAGGCTTTCAAAATAAGCAGTAGAAGAAATCAATCAGCTGCTAGGTCTCCAATAAGATCCTTTAATATGACAAGGCAAAGTTAAAATCACAGTTTCGGCTTGGAAGAAACTGTGATTTTAACTTTGCCTTGTCATATTAAAGGATCTTATTGGAGACCTAGCAGCTGATTGATTTCTTCTACTGCTTATTTTGAAAGCTTTTGTGTACCTGCTTCCGGGTCCTGTGGTGCCAAGTGGTTTGCATTCTGCTCTAGATTTGTCACTCATTAGGGATACGTCAGTTATGCCAAGTTAAAGTCTGATACCGGTACAGAGACTGGAGTATATTGGGATAAATCTGAACACAACACAAATTGCCTCTCTGCCTGTTCATCGCATAGACACACTCAGATCTCTGGTTATTCGGATTCTATCCCATCCATCCCCTTCAGCCAGATTAATTCGTTAAGCTTTAGGTTCTGTCACAGCAGCAGTAGTCCTGCTTCCTTTAGCGAGTCACTGTAAGCATGTCCAATGGACTGAAGCTGTTCAATGGTCTATTCTTTGACAACACCTGTCTTTTCCAGTCAAGCCTACACCAATTTGCAGACACCACATTCACTGGTGAGTCCAGTCAGAAGACATTTACCTTGGCTGACCCTTTGTTTTATTACTTCCAGTGGCCACAATGTCTACTGATGCCTCCCAATTGGGGTGGGGGGGCATTGCTTGGGAAGGGTGGTCCCAACCCATGTGGTCTACCCCCAAGAGACCAATGTGCATATCAACATCCTGGAGATGAGACCAGTCCTTTTAAGAATTGCAGACTTTTCAAGATGCTCTTCCTCTGGGACTGTTGTGATTAAAACCAACATGTCTGTAGGTACATCAACAAACAAGGGGAAACCTGGTCTTACCCTCTGCCAGGCTGAGTGTGTCGCAATGGGTGATGTCCACTAGCCATTTTCTAGGTGCAACACACATTCTGGGGAAATCCAACATGCTAGCGGACAAACTCTGGTCCGTTCCAATGCCTCATGAGTGGTCTCTCCAATGGTCTATGGTGGAGAAAATTTTCCATCATTGGGGAAACCTTTGATGTGACCTCTTTGCATCTCCCAACAAGTGCTGCAGATATTTTGACCTGATCCCATCTCAGTGCATCATGGGATAGTTTAGTCTGTGATTATCTGGTCTCCTTTACACCTGTTCTCCATTTCTTTGATCCCCAAACTTCTACAGAAAGAAATTCGATTGAAGAGCTCTGTTATCCTCATTGTTCCATTCTGGCCTCAGCAGGTGTGGTTCCCCTTATTTTGGTCTCATATTTGGTCTAGTATCCAGGGAGGATAACAATCTCCATATCTTCACTCACATCTCTCAGGGATGAGTCATCCCAGTATCCAAGCCCTCAAACTGCATGGTTTCTCCAGTTGCAATAACTGTCATACAGCCCAGGCTTTCTTGTCTGGTATGTACCATTTTATTTTTCTTGCAAAAGACTCCACCAACAAGATGTACAAGAGCAAATGAAAAAGTTTTTCCCTTTGGGCGTTAAAATAAAATAGTTTCCTTTACTGCCCCTGTCTGTGCTGCTGTTGATTTTCTGGCTGTCTTTTCAAAGGAGCAGTTAGTTTTTTTCTACAATTAAATTACAGTTTGCAACCATATCACATTTTCATAGTGTGTAAAAATTGTTTGGCTTCTTCCAAGTTATGTAAAGGTTTTTTGAAAGGCACTTTTCTCCTAAAAGAACCAGTAAAAGATCCTTCATCTTCCTGGGACTTGACTGTGTTTCTTCTAGGTCTGAGTTGGAAACCAATTGCACCTTCAGCAAAAGTGATTTAAAATTTCTGTCATGGAAAACTGCCATTACTTCTGCAAAAAAAAAAAAAAAAAATATTTCTGAACTCAAGGTTTTTTGATAAAAAACTCCATGCATGCATTATCTTTCCATAAAGACAGTAACTTTACAGATGAACCCTTCCTTTTAACATAAAGTGGCTTCTGAATCTTAGTATTAGCAAGTCCTTTCATTTACCAGTCTTATTACAAATTTTTCACACACAGGAGAAACATGTGCTACATCTCCTGGATGTGCACGGACTTTTTTTATATACACAGAATTAAAGTCGTCAAAGTCAGACCATTTGTTTTGTAACCTCCTGGGTTATCCAGTATCTAAAGTTATATTGGCTAAATGGATAACTACTTGAATTTCTTGGATCTGTTCCCAACAAGGAATTTCTCTACCAAGATCACCTAAAGCCCACTCAACTAGATCCATGGTCACTTCATCTGTTTTTTTTGTTGAATTTCTATTGATGTTTGCACAGCAGCCACTTGGTCCAGTGCTCATACCTTTGTTATTACAAATTGGACCTAATCTCCTGAAGCAGAGCTGCCTTTGGTTCATCCGTTCTCCAGAAAATCCTTCCAGGAGGGCCACCCAAGATTCACGTAGCTGGGGACTCTGTCTCATTTGCTTAAATGAAAAGGACAACATCAGATTTAAGTTGTGTACTATCCATAGCTAGGCATCTATGTTGTCCATTTTCATTCTTCCTCAACTTCCCCGCCACCACTCATCTGCCTTCCTATAATCTTCTGGAGGGACCTGTTGGATTTCTTATTGGAACTTCTAGTTTGAACCCCCCCCCCTTTTTTAAGCTGTTCCTTTCTTTAACTAATGGGGATCTTATGCCAACAAACTGTTTGCAGTATTGAGGATGGACTGGGGCATTATGGGTAGATGGAGGAGCTCCAGAATTGGATCCAAAGACTTAAGTATGGCCAAGTTGGATCAGAGGATTAGTTCTGTAACTCATTTGTGGAGGAAAAATGAAAATGAACAGCATAAATACCAAGGTATTGAGTATATAACTTTCAAATTTATTTCACTGGTTATATGCAAACTGGGTCATGATTGAAGTGGATCCTTGGGATCAATCCACAGCAATTGATGTTTTTTAATAAATATTAAACTTTTCTTTTGAAAACTTTGGTCATTCAGATGCAGTTAAATCAAATGTAGTTGGACTTAAAAGAATTTATGCACATTTGATGTAATGGGTATTCTTGTGGAGGATAATGTATACTCCCCATGCAGTATGCTGCATCCTTGCTATAAAGATGTAATCATGTCTAGCATCACTGCACCTCAAGTGTAAGGATGAAATCCCTCTCGTGAGGAGGCATTTGAAGTACTTGGGCAAAACTGCCGAAATGTAGATGTTCATCGTGTATACAGCTGCAGTCATAACAGATGGGTTCTCCTGCCGTCAGTCGGGTCCTCGGTCGGCCGAATTCCAAAGTCTAGTTCTGGCGTCGGTTGTCGTCGCTTCTTCCCTGACGTCAGTGTGACAGGGGTATAAAAGAACCAGCCGACGCCATTTTCTTCAGTCTTTCTTGCCGCGTGGTGCCCGAAGCAGAAGCAGTTCACAAGTGCCGGTCGGCCAGCTCCTGAGATTACAAAAAATTTGGAAAACCGAAGTCTTCTTAAAAGCTAAGTACCCCGTTGGGGAAACTTTTCTTGCCTCAGACCGATGTCAGACAAAGTTAATAATTGTATTTCTTGTGGGAAGCAAATACCGCATAAGGATTTCCATTCCCTCTGTATGCCTTGCTTAGGCCCAGACCACGACGTCTCTGTCTGTCACTGTTGTGCTACATTCAACAAACGCACTATTAACCATCGGGCGGAGTTCGCCTAGCATTTTTTTGGGAATGCATTTAACTATACCATGTCGTCTGATACTCCGACACCGGTTTTGTCTAAAAAACGCAAAGACAAGGACCGACACTCTAGGTCCGCGGCCTCTACCGACACCACGCCAAAGCCGACTACATGTGGTCCGGTTCTCAGTGAGGCGCCTACGCAGCCCCTGACTACCGACGACACATCTTTGGCGGTGTCTCCTGTACCCGAGGTCGCAGGCTCCTCAGCCCACACCCCGACTACAGATACCGAAGCCACTCTTGGCGTTGAAACGCAGAATGTGGACAGGTCCACCTCCACTCAAGGTGTCGTCAGACCTTCCTCTTTCTCCATCAAGGCTTTCACCAAGTCTAAAGCAACCATGCACCCTAAGAGACCAGTTCCACAGGGCCCATCTCCAGGCCCCATGCCTAAGAGACAGATGCTTAAAATGGCTGAGGATTTAATTGCTCTAATCGGAGGTTCTCGGCCACCTCCGGACAAAAGGCCCAGAGTGGAGGAAGATTCCCCCTCCTCTGATCAGGGATCCATTATTTCAGACCACTCTGATGATCAGGAACAGGCTTATTCCCCTTTTGAAGACTCTGATGCAGAAGAGTCTATTCCTTCTGTATCCCCCCCTGAGGATTTCTCATTTGGGGAAACTTTGCATACCTTAAGGGAACACTTCCACTGGGAAGGCCGGGATTATTCAGATTCCAAGAAAAGGCTCAGGGAATTTCTTTTGTTACCCCAACACAGGCCTCTGGCTATACCTCCTGTCTTGGACATCCTAGATGATGTTTACTCGGAGGCCTGCCTTAACCCGGACTCTCTACCTCCAGCTCCAGTTAAGCCTGACAGGTACTACAGGGTTCCTGACTCACACCAATTTCTTTAAAAAAGCCATGCTGCTGACCTAGAAACCATCTCACAGGGACCCAAGGGAGTTAAGGCTTCCATTGCCAAAAATCCATTGCCTTCGGAGAGAGATTCCAGATCCTTAGAAAGGTGGGGGGAAAAAAGGTATATACCTCGGCTACCTTAACCATGAGGGCCTTAAACTGTCAGTTTCATATGCTAAAATACCAACAGTTTCTGTTATCTCAATTGAAAAGTAAAATGTCACAACCTGAACAACCAGACTTGAAGGAGTTGCAGGATTTGATGCATAGTGCAGAACAAGTGGGTAAACGTACCTTACAATGTGGTTTTGATGCTCTAGAGGCCTCATGTAGAGCTGCTGTTACAGGCTCAGTCATACGCAGGCATGCTTGGCTCAAGGAACAAACCTTGCCTGATCATGTCAAAGCTAAATTACTAGACGCCCCCCTTCAAAGGGATGTACTATTTGGGGCAAATGCTGAGGAAGTATTACGAAAAATGGAGGAAAAAGCTAAATCAATGCAAACTGTGTGAGAATTTCTGCAGGTTCAACCACCACGTTTTAGTAGAAATTGGCCTTCCAAAAACTGGTCCTTTCCTGCCACGGACAGACCCCAAAGAGGCAGATACAGGCACCCGAGGGGCAGAGGACAACCACAAAGATCGTACAGAGGCAGACAATGGCAAGCTCCTACACAAAGAGGTGGTGAAGACAACTCACAATATTTCAGAAAGCAAACCCAATGACTTTCCCCTTTGCAGGCCAACCAGGTCTCAAATAGCAGCCCCCTTAGGAGGAAAGCTGGCACTGTTCTCAAAAAATTGGCATGTTGTCACAAAGGAATGAAGGAAAAAGTTTCCAAAAGAGCACAAATTACCTCCTCATAGAAAAGAAAACGGACAGTCCTTGGATAAAAGTATAACTCCAGGAGGCAGACTATGGAAAACCCAGTATGTTTCAGTTCAATTCCAGTTCCAAAAAGTACAACTGCAAAGGCAAAAAGTCACGAACAGGAATCTTCTTTAGTAAAACCAGTACTGCTTTATTCAGACCACACAAGCGCTTTCACTACTGCTTCTTCAGGTGTATGAATGGTCACACTTACACCTGTTTAAATACTCTAATCAAAGCACATGATCAATCATCTTAAAGAAAAACAGCTTTTCTAAAAATCTTTTAAAAACTTTAACATAATAAAAACATGTAGACTACTATATACTAAAAATTAAAAATTATCATGGTACCTACACACACGACACAAGTGTACAGAGCAAGCATATATATAAAAACACACTCAAAAATGTGTGAATGCACACACAGAAAATTTATGCATGAAAAAACATATATATAAATTATGGACATAATAGGCATGTAAAACGCACACTAAAGGAATACAAAAAAGGGGGACACGAACAAATGCTTAGCTATCTACGTAGCCTCCTCTTCTTAAGGGTAGGCTTCATAGGCATATTTTCATTCAGACCATGCCCATAGGTGGCTCTTAACATGATAATCCACCTGGCTTCCAACTCTTCAATTCTCTCCCTGATGTCACTATACCTAGTATTCTCTAGTACTTTAGAAATTACCATAAATCCAAAATTGTGACCCATACCTTTGTCCAAAATGTGTTTAGATAAGGCATTGATTCTTGACCCTTTGCTAACATGGTACATATGCTCCCTTATCCTCTCCTTCAACATCCTATCAGTCTTGCCAACATAAAAACTGTGGCATAGTGAGCATATAGCTAGATATATAACATGTTTAGTATTGCAGGTGGCATTAACCCTAATATCATAAACTTTCTTGGTGTCTGGATGTTGAAAAATGACACCCTCTTTAATGTACTTACACTGGTTGCAACTGCCACACGACAAAGTCCCATGTATTATCTCCCTAGTCAAGTCACATTTAGATCCACAGAGTCTTCTCTTCAAGTTTTTCTTATTCCTTTAAGTGAATTGCGGTATATCACCAACTATCCCCTTGACAAGTGGGTCTGTCATAAGTATATTCCAATGGTCATTAAAAATACTAGTGTATTTACTAACATCCCTCGTATAAGGTATACACATGTTCAACTTGGTGTTATTACTATATTCTTTCCTTGCCACTAGTATTCTATGAGAGAAGTATGGCTTAGCACTACTACTTCTTAACCGTTTAATATCACACTTGCATCCTTCTATAATCCTCTCTTCATAGCCTCTTCGCCTTAATTCATCACTAATAGTATGAGTATGACGCTCAAAATCCTCTTCTTTTACATTCAGTCTGGAGGCTCTAAAAAAATTGATTATGCGTCACATTTGTAAAAATATACTTAGGATGCATGCTATCCCTACTGAGTAAACTACTAACATAGCACTCCTTCCTATATAACTTAGTAGAAATTGTACCTCCAGGGTCCTTCTCTATAAACACATCCAAAAAATTAATGCCCGATCTAGAATAATTCAAGGTGAATTTAAGAAACGCTGTAGTATTATTCAAGTATTCAACAAATAGTTTCAAATCTTGTTCGGTGCCTCCCCATAAAATAAAAAGATCATCCACAAATCTCCTGTATAGAATGATCAAATCCTTATATGGGCTACCAAACACATACTCTAATTCCCAGGCCAGCATTACTCCATTTGCATAGCTATTGGAGCAGGAACTGCCCATAGCTACACCATTCTTCTGGTGGTACACTACACCTTCAAACATAAAAACATTATTACTTAACACAATGTTCATCAAATCTTGTACCAAAGCTATTTCTTCACCCAAAAATAATCCACTAGAACAAAGTGACTTACTCAACAATTCAATACCAACAGAGTTAGGAATGACAGTAAATAAAGAAACTACATCTAGTGTAACCAAAAATACTTCATCCATCCTCATACCATTGCCAGTACATTCATACAGATCATGTAAGAAATGTTCAGTATCACATAACACAATTTTATGTTTCTTAAACAAAGGTTCTAATTTAGCATCAAGGTATATTGAGATTGGTTCCGTGCACCACCCACCTCCTGAGACTATAGGTTTCATCGGAGGCCTTACCATATTTTTATGCAGCTTGGGCAGTCCCTGAATCTGGGGTATGACAAATTTATCCATCAAAAAATACTTCACTAATTCTGCAGTTAAAAAAACATATTCACTCATTAATTTAACATTCCTATTAATAGAATGTGCCATATCCATAGCACTTTTTAACGTAATTATTTGGTAGAAACTTTCATCTGATAACATCTCATACATTAATTCATTATACCCTCCTCTATCCATTACTACAATCCGACCCCCTTTATCTGCTGGTCCTATTACTATTTTAGTATTGTTTTCAAGATCATGTAAAGCAGAAAACTCCTCCTTGCTAAGATTACATTTGCTACGAATATTCTTATTACCTAGTGAAGCATAGTATGTATTATAAATATCTGTTAAACAGAGTTGTTCAAACGCATTAACAACTGGTGAAAGTTTTGGAACATAGCAACTGGGCTTAGAGAATTTGCAAAAACTAGTATTATTTGTCTGATCGTACATACATTTTAACATAATGCTCCTTGTGAACATTTTAACATCTAGAATTAAGTCCACAATATTCATGTCAGTGGAAGGAATGAATGTCAGTCCTTTATTCAAGGCATTGCACTCATACTCAGTTAAATCATGGCTAGATAAGTCAGTTATTAATGTCTTACTTGTCGCTGTTGAAACGCCTTCTTTATGGGCCACTGACTTTCCAAACTGTCCTCGCTCTTCCTTTTGTACCTCGTGGTACTCCTTCCCCTGTTCTGAGAATTCCCTTTCTTCATCCCTCCTCTCGTGGATGAAGTGTCCCAGACTGGTAGGGGAAAATTTAGTTCGTATGAATAGGGGCCATTCGTCTTCAACGCTGGCTTTACGCTAGCTCCATTCAAGACGCCAGAATTATTGTCAGATAAAGTGTTGTCCCTGCTTGGTTCCTGATGAATTTCAGCAACCGTAACAACTGATGTCCTTCAAGAATGCAACTGCAGTCATAACATGTGGGTTGTCCTGCCTCAGGCAGCCCTCGGTCGGCCGGATTCCAAAGTCTGGGTCTGACGTCGGCTGATGTCGCACTTCTCTCCGACGTCAGAGCGGCAGGAGTATATAAGCATCAGCCGACTCCATTTTCTCCAGTCTTTCTTGCCGCGCGGTGCCCGAAGCAGAAGCAGTTCGCAAGTGCCGGTCGGTCAGCTCCTGTATTCTACGATACCGAAGTCATCAAAAAAGCTAAGTACCCCGTTGGGGACCTTTTCTTGCCTCAGCCGATGTCAGAAATTACTGAAAAAGTTAACAATTGTCTTTTTTGTGGTAAACAAATACCTCATAAGGATTTCCACTCTTACTGCCTCCCTTGCCTGGGCCCAGACCACGACGTCTCGGCCTGTGTAGCCTGTGCTCGCTTCAACAAGCGCACTCTCAGGCGCCGGGCGGAGTTCGCTGAAGACTTTTTCGGCGATAAATTTGCTTATACCATGCCGTCGGATCTTCCGACATCGCAAACTCCCAAAAAGCGAAAAGACCGGGACCGACATCCTCTGCCCGCATCTACTACCGACCCCACGCCAAAACCTAGCGTGAGTGCTCCGGTTCCCTCTGAGACGGTCTCTCCACCGCTCCGAACCGAATACACCGCATTACCAACGACTCCGATTCCAGACATTACTCCGCCAGTTATAGATTTTCCTCCGGATACCAAAACCGAGGAAATGCCCGAGACCATTGCTGTAGACAAGGTCACTCCTGCACGTGGAGCTGCCAGGCCTCCGATGGCCATGTCTATTAAGGCCTACACTAGGGCTAAGGCAGCCAGCAAAACAAAGCATATTACTCCTAGAGCCTTACCTCAGCCGACTCCAGAGACACAAATTATGTCCATGGCTGCTGATGTAATTTCCATGATTAGAGGCTCGCAGACCCATTCTGAGAGAGCATCCCGGTCTCCTCCTGATAAAAGGCCTCGGGTTGAACCCTTTGATCCTACTCCTTCAGATGAAGACTCTGAGGGCTCTGTCCACTCTGATAGCCAGGAAGAGCTCTTCCAGACCTATGAGGACTCTGATGCAGAAGATTCCATACCTTCGGCCTCCCCGCCTGAGGATATTTCCTTTGGGGAAGTTCTGCACACCATGAGGGAACATTTCAAGTGGCAGGGCCAGGAATATTCTGATTCCAGGAAACGCCTTAGGACTTTCCTTAAGAAGCCTCAGCACAGGCCCTTGGGTATTCCTCCTGTACTTGATGTTCCGGATGATTTGTATTCTGATTCTAGTGCTACCCCTGATACTCTCCCTCCTGCACCAGCCAAGCCAGACAGGTATTACAGGGTCCCAGAAACTCATTCCCATTTATTCAGGGCCCATACTGTTGATTTGGAAACTATTTCACAGGGGCCTAAATGAGTTTCAGCCTCCACCTCAAAAAATCCTTTGCCCTCCAACAGGGAAGCAAGGTCATTAGAGAGATGGGGTAAAAAGGTTTACACTTACACTACCTTATCTATGAGAGCTTTAAATTGCCTTTTTCATATGTTCCAATATCAGGATTATCTCTTAGAAGATTTACAAAAAACACTAGCTTCTCCTGATCCTTTAGACAGGAAGACTTTGCAGGAAGCTGTACATAACACTCAGCAAGTAAGCAATCGCTTCCTGCAGTGTGGATATGATGCACTGGAAGCTTCATGTAGGGCAGCTATGACAGGGGCAGTGATGCGAAGACATGCTTGGTTAAAAGATCAACCTCTACCAGATCATGTAAAAGCAAAACTTCTGGATGCACCTTTGGAAAAGAACAAGCTTTTTGGTGCAAATGCTAAGGATGTGCTAAAGACCATCGAAGAAAAAGCAAAATCAGTTCAAACTGTAGAGGATTTCCTCCAGGTTCAACCCCCCAGATTCAGTAGGAATTGGCCTTCAAAAAACTGGTCCTTTCCTAATCCAGAAAAGTTTCAAAGGGGTAAGAACAGACATGGCCGAGGAAGAGGCCAATACAGAGGCCCTTACAGGGGACGTCAATGGCGGCCAGGAAACCAAAGAGGTGACGCAGGGGTTTCTCCTGCCCAACAACCACAATCTTAATGACTTTCCTCTACTACCGCCTACCAGGGAACAACTAGAAGCTCCCTTGGGCGGGAAATTATCTTTGTTTGCAGAAAACTGGCACAGACTGACAAAGGACAAATGGATTTTGGACATTGTAGACCGAGGGTACAGGTTTCATTTCCATACCTTACCAAGAAAACAAGGCATGCCAAATCTACCACAACATCAAAGGGCAGAGGCTATCAAGCAAATCTCTCTGCTAACTCAAATGAAAGCAATAGAAAGAGTTCCACAACAAGAACAAGAACAGGGGTTTTACTCAAGACTGTTCCTTGTTCCAAGAAAAGAAACTCAATGGAGACCAATACTGGACTTGTCCGCATTAAACACCTTTCTCATAATACCAAAGTTCAAAATGCTGACTCCTTCCCATGCTGGGCAAGGAGTCATGGCTGATTACTCTGGACCTCAAGGAGGCATACCTGCATGTCCCTATCAGACACAGTTGCAGAAGATACCTCAGATTTCTTGCAGGGCCAGAGCATTATCAATTCTCAGCATTGCCATTTGGCTTATCTACTGCGCCCAGAGTGTTTACAAAATGCCTGGCTTCAGTAATTGCTCATTGCAGGCTCCAGGGTATACAAATCTACCCGTACCTGGACGACTGCCTCATACAAGCGGACGACAAATTGATGTTGACAAAAAATCTGGAATATGTCATAAGATTACTTCAAGCTCTGGGATACACAGTCAACTTCCAAAAGTCAAAACTGCAGCCATCAAAGCAAATAATCTTCTTAGGAGCCAAACTAGACACAGCCTCTCAAATGGCTTACCTGACAGAAGACAAGCAAGAGAAGTTAACTCAATACTTCACAGGTTTAGCAAAACTCACCCAGATGACTGCAAGGAGATTCCTACAGGCCCTGGGTTACATGGCATCCTGCATTCTACTGGTTCCATTAGCAAAACTACACATGAGAAAGCTTCAATGGTACCTAAAAAGCGTTTGGTCTCAGCACAGCAACAACTTGGAGACCATCATACCACTCATTCCATGCTTACAAAAGGAATTTCAATGGTGGGCTTCGTTGAGCCAGGAAAACACAGGTTTGTCATTCAAAAAACCACAGATAACACAGACCATGACTACAGACGCCTCAGACCTCGGATGGGGGGCGCACATGGAAGGCAGGTGTATACAAGGACAATGGTCTCCAAAGGAAACACATCTGCATATAAATCAAAAGGAAATGCTGGCAGTAATGCATGCTATCGAGGCTTTTCAAAACCAACTCCAGCAAGGTCACTTAATGATACGGACAGACAACACCACTGTGATGTGGTACATAAACAAGCAGGGGGGCACTCACTCTTACCCCCTTTGCAGACTGACAATGCAGCTTTGGGAGAAATCACTGAGTCTAAACATCCAGTTGTGATCACAGTTTGTTCCAGGAAAAGACAATGTGTTGGCGGACAGCCTAAGCAGGAATTTCACAGATCCACACGAGTGGAGGTTGCATCCGAAGGCTTTCAGACAACTCACTTCGACATGGGGCAAGCCAGAAGTGGACCTATTTGCCTCTCACCTCAATCATCTACTACCAAAATTTTGCACAAGGACATACCATCCAAAGGCTTGGAAAATAGATGCTCTTTCATTCAACTGGAACTCCCTAGCAATCTATGCATTCCCACCTCTGCCACGGATTACCTCAGTATTACTAAAGATCAAAGCAGAGAGGCCCAAGGGAATCATAATAGCTCCGGATTGGCCAAGACAACACTGGTACCCACTTCTACGGAGCATATGTCACACCAAGAGGTGGGCCCTCCCTCAGTGGCCTCTACTTTTGACTCAGCACAATTTCGAAACACTGCATCCAAACCTTCAGACTCTGCAGCTAACAGCCTGGGAGATCCCATAAATAAATTCAACTTACCTCTTTCCAAGGAAGTTCAGCGGATACTAACAGAGGCTCGAAGACCGTCCACCAGAAAGGTCTACTTAGCAAAGTGGAAAAGATTCAGCAATTGGAATACCAGCAAAGGGCATTATGCATCATTACTGAACATCCCACTTATCTTGGAATATTTGGCAGATATGTTAGAGTGGCGCCTCATATTCTTCTATAAAAATACATGCATCTGCTATTTCAGCTAGATACAACACTGATCCTCCTGTTTTTTCTCACCCCTTACTAAGACAATTCCTCAGGGGAATCAAAAACATTAAGCCACCAAGAAAGGCACCAGTGCCAGCCTGGGACCTCAATTTTGTCTTAGAAAAACTGACTCTACCTCCTTTTGAGCCAGCAGCTTCAGTTGACTTGCAATTTCTCTCATGGAAAACAGCCTTCCTGTTGGCAATTACCTCAGCAAGAAGGGTTTCGGAACTACAGGCCCTAATGGCAATACCACCCTTTATTATTTTCCACAGAGACAGGATTTCATTAAGGGACCAACCCTACCTTTATGCCAAAGGTGGTATCTAGGGTTTCTCTAAATCAAGCCATTCATCTGCCTGCCTTCTTCCCCAATCCTGAGAATAAGGGGGAAAGGCTTTTACATACCTTGGACATTCATAGACAAGTTCGATACTACCTGGACAGAACCAAGGCCAGTAGGAAGTCTGAACAGCTTTTTGTAGCTTACGCCCCTGCAGTCCAGGGAAAAGCAATTTCAAAACAGACTATTTCTAAATGGATTGGACATTGCATCAGATTCTGTTATTCCTTCCATGGAAAGACTGTTCCAGCCGATGTCAGACCACATTCCACCAGAGCTACAGCCACCTCTACAGCATTTTTAAGAGGGGTGCCTACAAAGGACATTCTAGAAGCTGCTACATGGAGCTCCGTGCATACATTCTCAAAACACTACAATCTCCCCCTATATTCCAGATCCAGAGCAGGCTTTGCTTCGGCAGTCCTGCAGGGTTTGATTGCCACACCATCTCTTTCCTAGAGCATACCTCCTCCCCCAGCTAAGCTATGGTATTCTACCCACGTGTTATGACTGCAGTTGCATTCTTGAAGGACAGTTTTGTACCTACCATAAATGTAGATGTCCGAGAGACATGCAACTGCAGTCGGGTTTTCCCTCCCTCCATACCCCTCTATGCTTAGGGTCCACTCCTATCCCCCTCACTCTTAGCTGGGGATATCTGTTATGGTGTATTTGTTTTATTGCTCATGTATTTGTTTGGAATCCTGTTTTTGTCTTCCAATTTGGTTACAGCCTTCCTTGGAGGGCACCTGGCATCTGGGGCAAGAAACACTGAAGAAAATGGTGTCGGCTGATGCTTATATACCCCTGCCGCTCTGACGTCGGAGAGAAGTGCGACATCAGCCGACGTCGGACCCAGACTTTGGAATCCGGCCGACAGAGGGCTGCCTGAGGCAGGACAGCCCACATGTTATGACTGCAGTTGCATGTCTCTCGGACATCTACATTTATGGTAGGTACAAAACTGTACTTTTTTCTTCTCTCACCCATATCTCCTTGCACATTCACTGTATTAGATACTTTACCAGGCTGCTGGCCTCCATTCACAACTGCTGCATCTCTTTCTCCTCTCGGTGTAACATCAGCTTTCTCACTGCGTGGTCGTGCGACGTCATCTCGTTGTCCCTCCCCTCTCGTTTCTCGCATAACACTATTGGTCGTCTCATCCCGTGGCCACGAAAAGATGTGACCTGATTAATGTATGCGATGTTATCAGATGAAAGTTTCTACCAAATAATTACGTTAAAAAGTGCTACGGATATGGCACATTCTATTAATAGGAATGTTAAGTTAATGAGTGAATATGGTTTTTTAACTGCAGAATTAGTGAAGTATTTTTTGATGGATAAATTTGTCATACCCCAGATTCAGGGACTGCCCAAGCTCCATAAAAATATGGTTAGGCCTCCGATGAGACCTATAGTCTCAGGAGGTGGGTGGTGCACGGAACCAATCTCAATATACCTTGATGCTAAATTAGAACCTTTGTTTAAGAAACATAAAATTGTGTTATGTGATACTGAACATTTCTTACATGATCTGTATGAATGTACTGGCAATGGTATGAGGATGGATGAAGTATTTTTGGTTACACTAGATGTAGTTTCTTTATTTACTGTCATTCCTAACTCTGTTGGTATTGAATTGTTGAGTAAGTCACTTTGTTCTAGTGGATTATTTGGGGGTGAAGAAATAGCTCTGGTACAAGATTTGATGAACATTGTGTTAAGTAATAATGTTTTTATGTTTGAAGGTGTAGTGTACCACCAGAAGAATGGTGTAGCTATGGGCAGTTCCTGCTCCAATAGCTATGCAAATGGAGTAATGCTGGCCTGGGAATTAGAGTATGTGTTTGGTAGCCCATATAAGGATTTGATCATTCTATACAGGAGGATTTGTGGATGATCTTTTTATTTTATGGGGAGGCACCGAACAAGATTTGAAACTATTTGTTGAATACTTGAATAATACTACGGCGTTTCTTAAATTCACCTTGAATTATTCTAGATCGGGCATTAATTTTTTGGATGTGTTTATAGAGAAGGACCCTGGAGGTACAATTTCTACTAAGTTATATAGGAAGGAGTGCTATGTTAGTAGTTTACTCAGTAGGGATAGCATGCATCCTAAGTATATTTTTACAAATGTGACGCAGAATCAATTTTTTAGAGCCTCCAGATTGAATGTAAAAGAAGAGGATTTTGAGCGTCATACTCATACTATTAGTGATGAATTAAGGCGAAGAGGCTATGAAGAGAGGATTATAGAAGGATGTAAGTGTGATATTAAATGGTTAAGAAGTAGTAGTGCTAAGCCATACTTCTCTCATAGAATACCAGTGGCAAGGAAAGAATATAGTAATAACACCAGGTTGAACATGTGTATACCTTATATGAGGGATGTTAGTAAATACACTAGTATTTTTAATGACCATTGGAATATACTTATGACAGACCCACTTGTCAAGGGGATAGTTGGTGATATACCGCAATTCACTTATAGGAATAAGAAAAACTTGAAGAGAAGACTCTGTGGATCTAAATGTGACTTGACTAGGGAGATAATACATGGGACTTTGTCGTGTGGCAGTTGCAACCAGTGTAAGTACATTAAAGAGGGTGTCATTTTTCAACATCCAGACACCAAGAAAGTTTGATATTAGGGTTAATGCCACCTGCAATACTAAACATGTTATATATCTAGCTCTATGCTCACTATGCCACAGTTTTTATGTTGGCAAGACTGATAGGATGTTGAAGGAGAGGATAAGGGAGCATATGTACCATGTTAGCAAAGGGTCAAGAATCAATGCCTTATCTAAACACATTTTGGACAAGGGTATGGGTCACAATTTTGGATTTATGGTAATTTCTAAAGTACTAGAGAATACTAGGTATAGTGACATCAGGGAGAGAACTGAAGAGTTGGAAGCCAGGTGGATTATCATGTTAAGAGCCACCTATGGGCATGGTCTGAATGAAAATATGCCTATGAAGCCTACCCTTAAGAAGAGGAGGCTACGTAGATAGCTAAGCATTTGTTCTTGGTGTCCCCCTTTTTTGTATTCCTTTAGTGTGCGTTTTACATGCCTATTATGTCCATAATTTGTATACATGTTTTTTCATGCATAAATTTTCTGTGTGTGTTTTTATATATATATATGCTTGCTCTGTACACTTGTGTCGTGTGTGTAGGTACCATGATAATTTTTAATTTTTAGTATATAGTAGTCTAAATGTTTTTATTATGTTAAAGTTTTTAAAAGATTTTTAGAAAAGCTGTTTTTCTTTAAGATGATTGATCATGTGCTTTGATTAGAGTATTTAAACAGGTGTAAGTGTGACTTCATTCATACACCTGAAGAAGCAGTAGTGAAAGCGCTTGTGTGGTCTGAATAAAGCAGTACTGGTTTTACTAAAGAAGATTCCTGTTCGTGACTTTTTGCCTTTGCAGTTGTACTTTTTGGAACTGGAATTGAACTGAAACATACTGGGTTTTCCATAGTCTGCCTCCTGGAGTTATGTTGTCACAAAGGACAAATGGATCCTGGACATTATAACCAGAGGCTACAAATTCCACTTTCATACCCTTCCAAAAATGTGAGGCATGCCAAAACTGCCACACAATCAAAGGGCAGAGGCACAAAAACAAATTTCAGATCTTATAAACATGAAAGCTATTCAAGAGGTACCTACACACAAACAAGGTCAAGGTTTTTATTCCAGACTATTTCTGGTGCCAATGAAGGGAAAAGATTGGAGACCTATTTTGGATCTTTCCATCCTAAACACATTCCTACTCGTACCAAAATTCAAGATGCTCACTCTACAGCAACTTCTTCCCATGCTGGGCAAGGAGTCTTGGCTGGTAACATTGGACCTCAAGGAGGCATACCTGCATGTCCCAATCAGACAAAATTGCAGAAGATACCTCAGATTTCTTGCAGGTTCAACCCATTATCAATTCTCTGCATTGCCCTTTGGCTTATCTACTGCGCCCAGAGTGTTCACAAAATGCCTGGCATCAGTAATTGCCTACTGCAGACTTCAAGGGATTCAAATATACCCTTATTTGGACGACTGCCCGATCCAAGCGGACAGCAAGCACATTCTTCTGAAACATCTGCCTTATGTAATAATGTTATTAAACTCTCTGGGATACACGGTCAACAAAGAGAAATCAAGGCTAATACCCTCTCGAAATATAATTTTCCTGGGTGCCAATTTGGCCACAAACACCCAGATGGCCTACCTCACGCCAGAGAAGCAGGGGCAACTAATTCAATATTTCAAAACACTGGCAAATTGCACCAGGCTGACTGCAAGGAAAATCCTGCAGGCTCTAGGGTTCATGGCATCTTGCATCTTGCTAATCCCATGTGCAAAGCTGCATATGAGAAAACTACAATGGTACCTAAAAAACATATGGTCTCAACACAGCCACAGTTTGGAAACAATAATACCACTACTTCCATGTCTGCAAAAGGAATTTCTGTGGTGGGCTCAAGCATGTCAAGCAAACACAGGTCTTCCATTCAGCAAGCCTCAAGCATATCAAGTCATCACAACAGACGCCTCGGACTACGCCTGGGGGGCGCACATGACAGACCGGTGCATTCAGAGCAAATGGTCCCAAAAGGAAAAGCACCTTCACATCAATCAAAAAGAAATGCTAGCAGTAAAAAATGCTATTATAGCTTTCAAGGACCTTCTACAACCAGGTCAACTATTGATAAGAATGGACAACACCACAGTTATGTGGTACATAAACAAGCAGGGAGGAACACATTCCTATCCCTTATGCAGACTGGCCATATCACTTTGGAACATGGTCATGGACTTACAAATGGAACTACAAGCACAGTACTTGCCAGGCAAGGAAAACACGCTGGCAGACAAACTAAGCAGGAATATGACAGATCCACATGAATGGATGTTGCATCCAAAAGTTTTTACAGAAATAATCCAAGAATGGGGAAGGCCAGACATAGATCTCTTTGCCTCCCACAAAAATCATCAATTGACAAAATTCTGCTCGAGGGCCTTCCACCCAAAGGCCTGGAGAGTGGACGCTCTCTCTTTCAGCTGGACAGCAATGACAGTTTATGCCTTTCCGCCTCTTCCTCTGCTGCCCAAAGTCCTATTGAAGACCAGAGCAGACAGACCAAAGGTGATCCTCATTGCTCCGGACTGGCCAAGGCAACACTGGTACCCACTCCTGAGGAGCCCTACTCATTCCCCTCCATGGACCCTGCCTCTAATGTCTCTTCTTCTAACTCAGCACAGCTTCATAACAGTCCACTAAAAACACTCAATCTAGCCGCATTGAAGATTCCTTAGCATCACAGCAGGCACTACTCTCCAAGGAGGTGCAGGATATCATTTTGGAGGCCAGAAGGCCATCAACTAGAAAAGCTTACTCCGCAAAATGGAAACGTTTTTGTGTCTGGAATGAGAAAAAGGGCCAGAACCCTGGAAAACTGAATTTACCTCAAATATTACAATATTTTGCTGAATTACTAAGCAGTGGACTTTCATTCTCCTCCATCAAAATCCATGCCTCCGCCATTTCTGCAGAATACAACACTGATCCTCCTTTATTCTCTCACCCTCTTTTAAGACAGTTCCTCAGAGGGGCTAAGAATTTAAGACCTCCAAGGAAACAACCAATACCTGCTTGGGATCTAAATTTAATTCTGGAAAAACTGACTTTGCCTCCTTTTGAGCCAGCTGCTTCATCAGATTTGCAATATTTGTCCTGGAAAATGGCTTTCCTTCTGGCTATCACTTCAGCTCGCAGAGTTTCAGAACTACAGGCCCTCATGGCTGTCCAACCTTTTATCATCTTCCATCAGGACAGAGTTTCATTACGAACCAACCCGTCCTTTATGCCTAAAGTGGTATCCAGGGTAGCTTTAAATCAGGCTATACATTTACCTACTTTTTATCCCAATCCTCAATACAAAGGGGAGAGATTACTACATTCCTAGGACATCCACAGGCAACTGCGTTATTTGGACAGAACAAAGCCTTTCAGAAAATCAGAACAGCTCTTTGTGGCCTATGCTGTAGGAGCTCCAGGAAAGCCAATTTCCAAGCAAACAATCTCTAAATGGATAGCCCACTGCATACGCTTTTGCTATTCTTTTCATGGCAAATCTGTTCCTACAGGCATTAGAACTCATTCCACCAGGGCCACTGCCACCTCTGCAGCCTTCCTCAGAGGAGTTCCTACCAAGGATATCTTGGAAGCAGCCACTTGGAGTTCTGTGCATACCTTCTCCAAGCACTACAACCTACCATTATACTCCAAATCTAGAGCAGGCTTTGCCACTGCAGTCTTGCAGGGCATTTTGGCTCCTCCTAGTTCCACCTAGTGCCTACCACCCCTTTCTTAGCTTTGGGATTCTACCCATCTGTTATGACTGCAGCTGTATGCACGATGAACATAGTACAGTTTTGTACCTACCATAAATGTAGATGTTAGAGTGCTAATACAGCTGCAGTCCAGGTTTCCTCCTCCTTCCCCTCTAGGGTATTCTTTTATGGTGTATTTGCTTGCAACTACTGTTTTTTGATTATATTGCATTGCATTACTTCATAATTTTATGTATTGCCTTCCTTCTGAGGGCACCTGACATCTGGGGCAAGAAAAACTGAAGAAAATGGCGTCGGCTGGTTCTTTTATACCCCTGTCGCACTGACGTCAGGGAAGAAGCGACGACAACCGACGCCGGACCTAGACTTTGGAATTCGGCCGACCGGGGACCCGCCTGACGGCAGGAGAACCCATCTGTTATGACTGCAGCTGTATTAGCACTCTAACATCTACATTTATGGTAGGTACAAAACTGTACTTTCTGACCAATGGCATTTGACCGCATGTTTGTATAGGTTCCTGATAATCTGTTTTCATAGTCCAGTTCTCCCATCATTGCGTATTAGTTATCCTTGCCTAGGATGTTCCCCAACCGTCTTGAGGTAATGCTTCCAAAACTACTAACAATATTTCAGATGCCATC
The DNA here is from genome assembly GCF_019279795.1 of Protopterus annectens. NCBI lineage: Eukaryota > Metazoa > Chordata > Ceratodontiformes > Protopteridae > Protopterus > Protopterus annectens. The sequence goes on from NC_056741.1 coordinate 1,504,089,962, forward strand.
TCATTTGAACTCTAGGACAGAAAGTAGATGCAACTTTGATAAACTATGTATTTGGATTCCAGCAAAGTTTGTTGCCCTGAATATTCCATACATAAGAGAATGGTATTACTTTACTGTAAAGAAACCTCCCCTCACTCCACTCCCTCCCATTGTTTCAGCATGTGCCTGTAGAAAACATCCTTTTTTTCCCAAAGCAGTGTATGAATTTGCATTTTTTTGTCAGGAACTCTAGTTGGTTTTCCCGTAATCTGCATCAGTCTGTGATGGATCGGTACTCCGAGTCAGCAATCCAAGTTGTCTTAATCCTCCCCACTGACTCCAGTCACTAAGAGCCAAGATGGATTCACAGTATTTTCATATGCAGCCCCCTGCATGGGGCACACTCCAGACCTGGGGCTGAACTCTCCTCTTTCCAGACCCACACAAAACTCCACATTGACCACTTTGGAGCTCTGTGTCCCTGTTCTCAGTAGCTAACACACACACTTGGATATACGAGTTTCCCACACACACACCTGGGGAAAACTTGCACAGGTTTACTAGCTGTGCCCCTTTCTCTCAGACTCTGAGGTAATCATGCTGCCACCAGTCAGCTGCCCTAAGGCTCTTAAACAGTAAAATTGCCTACCATTTGTAGAATCTATATTAATACAAATGGTAGTGTGTGACCAAAGCAGGAAGGCTTGGCTTTCTGGAGTGCCCACAGTGTCATTAAAACAAGTGTAAATACTCTCAAGATGTTAAACGTGTTTTCTGAAGGACCAGGCACAATGTAAGATATTGAAGTATGTAACTATTAATAAAACAGAAAACAGGAATACTGAAGACAGTAAACAAGAGTGTTAACTATAGAGATGTAAAAAATAACAGTTGGATAGTTTCACGCAGATGCAGAAAACAAACCATTCCCACTAAATGTCCCCGACTAAAGGATTGTTCCTGATTACTTACTAAGGCAAGCTGATGTGTGCTTAGTGTCTTACCACAGTAATAGACAGATTGTCTCACACTGTATGTGTGAGAGATGTATCCTGTCAAATCTTTCCTGTCCGGTTCAAAAGTGTTGCTGTGAGAGTTCCAAAGAAACCAGATGCTGGCTAGAGAATGACATTACCTCTGGTGACCTGACTATTGTGCAGTGTGCACGCAGAGCTTTGCCAAGATCTGTGGCAGCATCTAAAGCCAGAACACAATTTCAAACTTTCTACCCTTCCAGGGTTCTCTCTTAAATGTACACATTTGATAAGTTACAAGAATGCAACCTAATGTATACATGCATGCATTCTTCCTGTCCAGCAGGACCTACTGTTAATGCATTTTTTTTAACACTAGTAACTTTACAGATATTATTTTAACTCTAACATCTGTACAAAGTAAAAAAAAAAAATCTTTACAAAACTCCAGCTAGCTATGCTGGCATATGTACATGTACTGCCCTACTCTCCCTGGCACAGTTGGGACTACCTCATAACATCTCATCTCTTTCCCTTTTGAAAACTCAAGCTAGTTTTTCAAGTGACCCTGCAAAAACATAGCTTGAATGAAATGGGCCTGTCTGGGAAAACCTTTACCCATACCCTGTTTCGAGGTCCTATCTGCATTGGCGACTCCACTACAGTGCCATAATGTCATGTCATATGCCTACAACTGTAGGCGCCACCTTAATTCATAGGTTCCTAGGTTCATAGGACAAAACTAGGCTGTCGACCCAGAGGCCTTCATAAGCCTAGCCAAGAATTTTGCCCATGTTCCCACAATGACAGCACCTGTTTTCCCATGTACAACGGGGACACAGGTGGGATACCAGGAGTGTAGTTTGTATTTCCCATCCAGTCCAGGTATATCTTTGAGGAAATGTAAGGTACTTTGCTTGAAATAGAGAGAGGGAGTCTATTACATAGATGAGTCTTTAGGACATAAATCTATCCTGCCAACAAGTTCTGTTAATGTCACAGACCAGGTCGTGGTCTTGCATGTGGGGTGCACGAGTGGAGTTTGACTTGTAGATGTGCAGCAACTCCATCAAGGCTGGGTCTGAGATGGCCTCGTATTCCAGGCACAGGTCAACTTTGAGCAGACTGCATGAGATGAAGTAGAGAGATGGGGCTTTTAGCCTATCTGTATAGGATAGGTGTTTGAGACCCTGGATTTTCCTGATCAAGAGTTTCTGTGGTGTCTCCAGTTGCTAAATGTGGTTGGCAAGGTACATGCCGAAGGGGGCATTGTACTTGGTAATGGGTCTGATAAGGGAGGAGTACAGGGATGATATGACATTGTTCCTGGATTGAATACCCTTACTTATGAGGTGGGCGATTTATAGAAAGCCTTCATACAACTGAGGCAACACGGTGGTCAAAAGTCAGGTTGCTATCAGACTGGGTGCCCAAGTCCCTCACGACTGATTGCATGCTTAGTACGTTGTTAATGTGATAATTAGTTGGCATGCCATTTCCCCAAAAGGGATAAGGATGCATTTCTTGGGTTTCATTTTGAAGCCATGCTTCTGCCACCAGTTATTAGTTTGGGTAAGGCCCTCTTTGAGGATGTTCATATCACTAGGGGAATTTAAGACCGCCCAGCTTGCAGTCCTCTCCAAACTTGTCAGCCACAGACCACTGATTTTAGCTTGCACCTCAGAAAAGTAAATCCCAAGTGGCAGAGGCCCCAAGACTGATCCTTTGGGTATGCTGCTAGTTATGGGTAGGCTAATAGTGGTAGCTTCTATTTTGACTGCGTGGGTTCAGTCAGTGAGCCAGTTAGCTACCCATCTGATAACATATGGGTAGATGCCTAGCTGGGAGAGCATCTTTTATGCCCAACTGGGTAATAGTGTTGAAGGCTTTGGCTAGGCCAGGGTAGGCGGTGTGCACTCTTCTCCTTGTCCACAGCTTTGGTGACAGTTTCAAAGAAATAGACCAAGTTTAACAGGCATGATCTCCCTTTGACAAAACAAACTGTGCTGGGTCAAGTGTTTGAAGGTTGCTAATGTCCTTGTTTTATAAGGCCCATGATGTACTGCATGGCCTTGCAGATCAGGCTACTTTGGGTCAGGGGCCTATAATTGCCCAGTTCAGTGGACGCTCCACCATTTGTAGAGGAATGACAGTGGCCGTCTTCTACTTGGCTGGGACAAAAGCCAGTGCTCAGGCTTTGGTTGAATGGGGTGCCTAATGGTGCTGAGAGCTCTTGCCTGAGTTCATGTAGGACACAGCCAGGAATGTTGTCTAATGCCATCTCAAAGGCAAAAAAATACAACCGCCATAGGACTAAAGATCTGCTCCTTGGTGATGAGGGGAAGGAAGCAGGTGCTGAGGATGTCCTGGTTTGCTGATGGGGAGGGCAGGGGGTAAAATTTTCATTGAACCTGTCTGCCAGTGAGTTTGCTAGATCTATGGTGTTTTTGTATGTGGTGATCTTCACCTCCAGTTCAGAGTAGAGTTGGGTGTTAACTTTGAGATTGTAGACATGTGAAAAAGGCCTTGTGATTGTCGTTAGTGGATGTGGCCAATTTGGACTCCCAAGTTAGCCTTGGAGGATTTCACCAGTGACCTTATTTGTTTGATCAGATAGTGCTTCCAGCTTTGCATCTATTCCTCCTTGGTCCTGGACAGCAAATATTTCCTGTTATAGTTTTATTGCTGCTGTCCACCAGCTAGGTTTACTCTTCCTTGAAGAAGATGACTTTGTTCGGTCTGGTATTGCTGAGCCCTTGCGGCTATGTAGGTGCGCACATAGTTGGTGTAGGCTTGGATATTACTGCTACTTCCAACTGAAGGAATGCCAGATGTTAAGCTGCTTATACCTGCTCTCAGGATGTTGTAGTAAGCTCGGGAAAAATTGTGTGCTTTGTTTGTTTGACCCTGGCAAGGGGGGGGGGGGGTTCAGGGGAGATTGTGACTTGGAAAGTGATGGATTTATGGTCTGGTCTTACCAAGGAGGATGACACTGTAGGGGTGCTACAGTGGCTACTCGTGTTGGTTAATACCAGGTCCAGGATAATACTGCGTCTCATGGGGGGTGTCGACAAGCTGATCCAATGCATTGGCACTGATGAAGTTAAGGAATTTCTGGCATTGTGTTTGGGCTAGAATAGGTGGTCTGCTGTATGGTTGGGTAGTTATTTGCCCGGGATCAGGTTAGAAGGTTGAATCTTGATGGGTTCAAGTCCAGCTAGGTGGAATGTGCGTCCTGAGTCATGGTTGGGTGTCTGTAGTGAGCTGTGATTTGAATAGGTGTTTTGTCGGCAGTTAACTGCACCTGGAGTGTCTCCTGTGCATTGTACTGTTTGACCAGGCTGGAAGTGTGTATGTCTTTGATAAATGTTGAAACTCCACCTCCTTTAACTTTGTTTTGGGGTCTGAAAGTATGGTAGGACGAGTAGCTTGGTAAGACCGGGGTGCTCTCAACCGCTTTGAACCAGGTTTCAGTGACTGCACAAATGTCAACATCTTCCAGGGCGAGGAATGTTTGCAGTGAGTGCAGTTTCATGTTAAGACTCCTAGCATTTAGCAGCATGACCTTTACATTTTGTTTAGAAGAATTTTTCATGTTGGTAATTTTGTCCTCATGACTTTCCCTCAAAGGCACTATGGGAGAAGCTAGAGCCTTTGCTAGAAGCCAGAAGCCCAGGGGAGAGAGATGAAGGCCATCTCTGGCAAAGCATCATGGTCTGTCATTCATCTCCTCCCAGGCTGTCCGGTTCTGAATCCCCTTGAAATAAGACCAGAAACCAAGCCAGTTGTTGGTCCCTTTTCTGTTTGTGTTGAGGCATCATTCTGGGTGACTGTAGGATGCTGCTTAAAGCTTTGGACATACCTGCCCTGGGACGCATACTCTGCAAGCTCAGTCATGTCTCTATAGTCCAGAGAAGTACCTCTCAACTCATTTACACCAATATATGGACTGTGACTGTCATCTCAATACCTGTTGAGAGACTTGAGTGTGTGCATGATGTGGTGGATTCTAACACTTGACAAGCAACTTGCCGTGAATTTCTGCTTGTCTAGCCTGGTGAGGGGCACATATGTGCGTTTCATGGTAGTCTTCTACGACTAGTATGCTGGGTTTGTGGATGGGCCTTGAAGGCTGAGACACACAGGCATGTGTACTTTCTGGTGCTTGGTGATGTGGGTTGTGATGTGCATGTGTGTTTCTGCTTCGGAGGTCTCTCTTGTTTAGCTATATTTTTGTTGAGAACCTCTGCATATGTGGGGAGTGTTGTACAGGTGTGGGTAGTGCTAGAGGCTTGGTGTTTGAGCAGACAACTTTCTCAGTGCCAGATGTGCTGGCTTGTGATTGAGACAGCAAGGATTCTAGGTTCTTGATGTAATTGCATCTCACGTATTGCGTTTCTAGGTGATTGTAGTAGAGGGTTGTCTGTGTACATGAGGCAGTTACCACATGTTTCAGGATGTCCATACCACCCAGACTAGGAGGAGAAACCATAGGAAATTGTCCATCAATGGTTGTCAGAATCTGTGGAAGAGAGATCAGGGATAGTAGAGTGGGTACTGTCTTAGGAGAGTACCTACAGGTGCGAGTAGGGCTGGATAAAATCAATGCAGTAGCTGCAAGGGAGGACCTCACACAGCAAAGGAATGCTGGTAAGAGAAGAACTGCAGCTGCGATACCTCGCAAAGGATTAAAACAGAGCAGAGCAGTGGCTGTGTGCGACTCTCAAACTCCTGAAAATGTGGGGCTTAAGTACCACAAAAACGAAAGTAAAATAGAAACACTGGAATTGATCAAACACCCTATGCCAGCCAGTTCCAACCAGTTCACTTCCAAGTGCAGGTAGGCCCCGGCCAACACAAGATGGTGTAGCAGGAAACGCACAAACATTTCTGGATACAGCACAGCCTGTAACCAGACTGTTAAAATCAACCTAAACAGAGTAAATATTTTTAACACAGGAGAATGGGTGCACACTTAAATATAACAGCAGAACAGTTCACACTTGGTTAAACAATTTATCAGTGAATTAATACAGTGCAGATGTAATACAAGTTAATAAAACAGCAGTTAATCAAATACAAGTGCAGTACAAGTCAGAATAAATTGAAAAAAATGGCAATTAGTTTTGTAGATTTTCTCAGCAGCTTTGAAATCAGCACAGGGTAAATGTAGAATCAATAACTTGGCATTTTGCTTGCTGGCTTGATGTAGTCATGTTAAGGGATTGTTGTCTGTAACCACAGCTGATTTCCTTCCATACAGATTGGGTACTACAGAAACTTCAGTCCTTGCTATAGCTAGAAATTCCTTTTCTCCAGCTGCATAACATTTTTCCCTGGGTTGAAGTCTATGGCTGAAATATACAACTGGGTGCTCTTCTGAGGAAACCTGGTTGAGTACAGGCAGCGCCCCATGGTTTGAAAGCATGTACCTGGACAACAAATTCTTTGCTGTAATCTGGATGGGCTAACACAGGGTGTCCTCCCAAATCCCTTTTAAGATTTTGGAATGCCACATTACCCTATCTGGCCCGCTTTTCCTCATCATGTCGGTTGGGGGGAGCTATTGTACTATAATTGAGAAGAAACTTTCTGTAGTACCCTGTTGTCCCCAAGAATGCCCTCACCTGCCTTTTGGTAACAGATGCAGGCCATGCCTGAATAGTTTACACTTTGGCATGCTCTGGCCTGATCTTACTACTCTCCACTCTGTCCCAAGTAGATGACTGCCATACTCACCTGACACTTACTGGGCTTAATGGTCAACCCTGCCCTTTGCAGTCTACCCAGGACCTCCCTGATGTGCTGAAAGTATTCTGGCCAGGAATGACTGTAAATTGCAATATCATCCAGGTAAGCAAGGGCATAATCTCCTGCTCCTGTGAGGATATCATCTGCCAGCCTCTGGGAGGTTGCTAGGGCATTTTTCATCTCAAATGGCATCTTCGTGAACTTGTATAGTCCAAAAGGGGTCACAAAAGCTGACCTCTCTCTAGCGGTTGGAGTCCAGGGCACCTGCCAGTAGCCCTTTTGGTCGGATCAGTAGTGGTCAGATACTTGGCCCCATCCAGCTGCTCTAATGCTTCATCTGTCCTAGTCATGGATTAAGCATCTGAAATACAACGCAGACACTCCTAGGTAAACCAGATTGCAACAACTGGATCCAAACTATGATCACAGGAGACCGAATGAAAATGAACCACAATAAAATTACTATTGTTTTATTCTTCACTGTTCTTCCTCAAGCATCTGACTGTGTGAGACTTAAGATTTTTGTTGTCCACACAGAACCGGGTGGTGCCATCCTTCTTTAGTACCAGCACCACTGGGGAGGCCCAGGGACTGCTGGACTTCTGAATTACCCCCAGTTCCAACATTTTCTACATCTCCTCCCTTGGTCTAACTTGCTCAGGTACCTTGTAAGGGGCCTGCTTGATGGGGCTTTGGGGTCCTGTCTACATGGTGCTGCACCAGGTGGGTGCACCCAGATTTCCCAGTAAATATGGCTCCAAATTCTGAAACACTGCTTGGATTTCTCGAACCTGGGTAGGTGATCGCCACTGGGACATTGCTACTCCTTCCACTGAAGTGTCTGTCCATGCCTCACTGAGATCATCATTCACCAGATCCCCCTCTAACTCCTGCCACCCACTGCAAATACTCAGCACAAGGGCCTCCATCATATTAATATGGTACAATTTGTGGCCCTGCCTAGCAGGTTCCCCATATAATTATCACTGACATTCCTCGCCACTTTAAACAATCCCTCCCAAGTTGCCTGCAGCTTAGTGTCCAACAGGAATAAACACCATAATCTGCTGTCCTACAGCATATACTCAAGCATTCCTGCCATACCAGACCTTTTTCTACTGTTGGGCTCCTGCCTGGTTCTCCTGGGCCAAGCCCATGCACTCCCCAAGTCTTGTCCTGAAGTTTAGGACATATGCCACAATGGACTCCTTGTGGTATTCACACTTGCAATCCCACTCATTACATACTAAATCTAAGGGGCCACTCACCCTATGCCCATATAGCACTTCAGAGGATGAAAAACCTCTGGATTCCTGGGTAAACTGTCTGTATGCAAACAGATGGGGCAAATATTTGTCTCACTTTCTCAAACTGGTTTGCAAACACCTGTAGCATGGTCTTGAGTGTAGTTTAACCTCTCCACAAGTCCATCAGTTTGGGAGTGTTTTTTTTGGTGCTACACCCCACAGTGCTTCCACAGACAGTCCAGCAGGTCTGATATGAACTTGGCACCTTTGTCAGTCAAGGTTTCTCTTGGGGAAACCTAACCTGCTGAAAATCACAAAGCATGTGGCACCTTCTTTGCCTCAATGGAGGACAGTCACCTCCTCAGGGTATCTAGTAGCATAATCTATTACCACCAGCATATACTTTTCTGTAAAACTTGGGGTACCCGGTGGTCCCAGAGTATCCATAGATGTTCTTTGTGTTTCAGTATTGCAGTCATCACATTTGGGTTGTCTGCCTGTAGGTAGCCCTCAGCCGGCCTGAATACCAGAGTCTTGGGATTTGTGTGTCAGCTGCTGTCTCTTCTTCCATGACGTCAGGTCGTCAGGGGGTATAAAACATGCAGCTGACACCATTACATCAGTCTCTTGCCGTGCGGTGCTCAAAACAGAAGCAGTTTGCAAGTGCCGGTTGGCCGACTCTTGACATTTTCGTTTTCGAGTTTCAGGCCTGAAGTCTTCTAAAAGATAAGTACCCCGTTGGGGATTCTTTTTTCTTGCTTTAACATATGTCAGACAAAATTAATTGTCTTGCCTGTGGAAAGCAAATACCTCAGAGATTTTCATTCTTACTACAGCACCTTTTTAGGCCCAGACCAAGGCTTCCCTCGCTGTCGGTTTTGTGCCTTGTTCAATGCCTGAACAATTAGTCATCAGGCCATTTTTGTAGCCAAGTACTCGCTGTCTATCTCCGTACTCCGAAATGGCTTTAAGCCATCCAACTACAGATTTTACAAAAAAAAGCGTAAGGGTAAAGGCAGAGACCGACTGCATAGGTCCAAAACTGCCGATGACACTTCCATTAAGCTAGTCGCCAGTCTGCCGGTACTCTGTAAGGTACTTTTACAGCCCCTGATACCCTCTTCTACAGATTCACAGGCCTCTACTGAGACCCATTTGGTGTCCAGTATGCCGCTAGATGCTTCGACTATGGAACCTGCGGATGTCTCTACCTTGGATGGGTCTGGAGCCGCTGTGCAGGCACCGGCTTCTGAGGGTGTATTCAGGCCTACCGATTTTCATATTAAACAGACAACTTCATTTCAAGCCAAAAATACAGACTTCCTCAGGCCTAAAGTTTGCACTACGCCTAGGAAACCGACCAAAGTGCATTTCCGGGCCCACATGCCTCTAAAACAAATGATTAGAATGGCTGAGGACCTTATTGCTTTAATTAGGAGAAGCCAGCCTACCTCCTCTGAGACCTAGAACTGATTTTCCTTCTGATACTTCTGATCAGGAATTTGATCTCTCTTCCTTCCGACTACCAGGGCATACCCTTATCTACCTGTGAGGATTCTGATGCAGAGGATTCCATTCCCCCTGCTTCCCCTCCAGAAGATTTTTCTTTTGGTGAAACCTTGCATACACTTAGGGAGCATTTCCGCTGGGAAGGCCAGGACTATTCTCAGTCCAAAAAGAGTCTCTGACTTTTTAAACCTGCCTCAGCATAGGCCTCTAGCTATCCCTCCTGTTCTGGAGATTGTAGATGTTTTCTTGGAATCCAGCGTTACCCCAGATACTTTGCCTCCAGCTCCCAGGAAACCTGACGGGTACTATAGAGTACCTGACTCTCTCAAATTATTTTTCAAGAATCCTTCTGCGGATCTAGACACAATTTCCCAAGGACCAAAAGGCATTATGGCGGCTACTGCCAAAAATCCTACCCCTTCTGACAGGGATTCTAAGACTTTAGACAGATGGGGTAAGAAGGTATATACCTCTGCTACTCTGGCCATTGGGGCTTTAAATTGCCAGTTTCATATGTTAAAGCATCAGCAGCATATTATGGGGCTAATTAAAAAAAAAGTTGATTCCTGACTGTGCAGACCACAAAGATTTACAAGTTAATGCATTCTGCTGACCAAGTTGGTAAACATACTTTGCAGTGTGGTTTTGATGCTTTAGAAGCATCTTGCAGGGCTGCTGTCACTGGGTCTGTACTTAGAAGGCATGCTTGGCTTAAGGAACAAAACTTGCCAGATCATGTAAAAGCAAAATTACTGGATGCACCCTTAAACCAAGAGCGCCTGTTTGGCAATAAAGCAGAAGTAGTACTCAAAAGGATGGAGGAAAAACCTAAATCTATGCAAACTGTTAAAGATTTCTTAAAAGTACAGCCTCCTAGATTCAGTAGGCATTGGCCTTCAAAGAACTGGTCCTTTCCAGTCCCTTCCAGGCCTTCAGTCCAAACCTAGGGGCAGCAGACCACCAAGACTACAGTCTCCTGTTATGCACAGATCTAAGCAGTGGGGTACTCCCACTTCCAAAGCAGGGAGTAGTAAGCCACCCCCTATGGTAAAATTGCACAATGACTTATCCTCAACTCCTCCGAGCCTTGCTCAATTACTTGCACCTTTAGGAGGAAAGCTCGCCCTGCATGCAAAAAACTGGGAATACATTACCCAAGACAAATGGGTTTTAAACTGTTTTCCTAGGATACAGTTTCCACTTCCACTCACTCCCAACTCTAAGTGGATGGCCAGACCTCCCCCAAACCAGTGGGCGGATGCCCAAAAGCAAGTACTCTCTCTCCTCAGCATAAAGGCTATTCAACCTGTCCCAGCAGAACAAAGGGGACAATGCTTTTATTCAAGACTGTTCCTGGTTCCCAGAAAAGAAAACTCCTGGCATCCTATCCTGGATCTGTCTATTCTCAACACCTTTCTGGTGGTTCCAAAATTCATAATGCTAACTCTCCAATAGCTGCTTCCTGTGCTAGCTAAGGATTCCTGGCTGGCAACCCTAGACTTAAAAGAAGCTTACGTGCACATCCCCATAAAGGGAGTCTTGCAGGAAATGCCTATGATTTAGGGCAGGCTGTGTATGTACCATCAGTTCTCTGCACTTTCCTTTGGCTTATCTATGGCACCTAGGATATTCATAAAGTGCCTAACTCCAGCCATTGCATTTTGCAGGCAGAGAAGTATTCAGATTTACCCATACTTGGATGATTGCCTGATTCAGGCGGAAAGTCAGGACTTGCTATTACAGCACCTGCCACTTACTTCTAACCTCACTGGGGTACACCATCAACAAAACGAAATCACACCTAGTACCCTGCCAACAGATTGTATTCCTAGGAGCAAGCTTGAACACAACTTCCCAGATGGCATTCCTCACCCCAGAGAAATTTTTGACAACCTACTTCAATCTACCGACCACAAAAACCCAGCTATCTGCAAGGAAAATACTGCAAGCTATGGGGTTCATGGCCTCTTGCATTCTGTTAATTCCATATGCAAGACTGCATATGAGAAAACTTCAGTGGTATCTAAAAAGTCTGTGGTGTCAACATTCTCGGGACCTGGAAACAATAATACCTATCATTCCTTGTCTAAGGGCAGAGTTCCTTTGGTGGGCAGAAGCATGCAACCACAACAAGGGACTCCCTTTCACTCTACCCCCTGCCGCCCAAACCCTAACAGACTCTTCAGACTATGCATGGGGGGCTCACATGGCAGGGCAGTGCATTCAGGGCAAATGGAACCCAAAGCAGGTGCACCTGCATATCAGTCAAAAAAATGTTAGCTGTGCGGAATGCTCAGACAGCCTTAAAAGACCTCTTTCTTCCAGGACAACTGTTGGTAAAGACAGATGACACCACAGTTATGTGGTACATAAACATGCGGGGGCATCCCATTCCTACCCACTCTACAGACTAGCCATGGCTCTGTGGAACACGGCTTTGAGCAACCAAGTGCACCTACAAGCTCAGTTCCTGCCAGGCAAAGTAAATTCACTGGCAGACTTAAGCAGATGTCTCATGGACTGACGTGAATGGAAATTGGAACCCAAACTATTCAAGCTTTTGAGGAACAGACTGGGGACTCCAGAGGTGGACCTGTTTGCCTCCCCTCAGAACTATCAATTGAACAAATACTGCTCCAGAACTCCCCACAGTCAAGCTTGGAAAGTGGATGCCCTGTCCTTTACCTGGGAAGGCCTCTCAGTCTATGACTTCCCCCTCTGTCTCTCCTCTCAAAGGTTATACTAAAGATCAAACAGGACAAGCCAAGGACAATCCTGATTGCACCAGACTAGCCATGCCAGCACTGGTACCCACTTTTGCGCAGTCTGACAATGCTACAACCATGGCACCTGCCTCAGACCCCTTCCCTGCTGTCCCAGCAGACGGGCCAGGTTCTGCACCCTCAGCTTCAAACCCTGAACCTTGCAGCCTGGGTAATCCCTTCAGCGCGCCTCTAGCGGCCATCAGTAAGCAGGTGCTGGATGTTGTTCTTGAGGCAAGGAGGCCTAGTACTAGAAAATCCTATTCAGAAAAGTAGAAAAAATACTGTTCCTGGAGCCACTCTCAAGGGATGGGCACAACAGTGCCCAGCTTACCTCGTATACTAGATTACTTAACAGAAATGCTCCACAAGGGCCTATCCTTCTATTAAGATTCATGCCTCGGCCATCTCGGCTCATAATACTGAGCCACCCCTCTTCGCTCATCATCTGGTAAAACAGTTCCTTAGAAGGGCCAAAAATGTAAGACCCGCCCCAGGAGAGCTCCCACTCCAGCCTGGGACCTTAACTTTGTATTGGAAAAACTTACCCCCCCACACACACACACACACACTTTGAACTGGCTGCTAAAGCAGAGTTGAAATTCCTCATTTGGAAAACAGCTTTACTTCTAGCCATCACTTCAGCAAGAAGAGTGTCTGAACTGCAAGCCCTTATCGGAGTGGAACCCTTCATTATCTTCCATGTGGACAGGGTTTCCCTTAGGACTAACCCATCCTTTATGCCCAAGGTGGTGTCTAGTGTGGCTTTAAACCAGTCCATTCATTTGCCTACTTTTTCCCCTAATCCTCAGAATAAAGGGGAAAGGATACTGCATTCTCTGGACATGCACAGACAGCTTAGATTCTATTTGGACAGGACTAAGCCTCAGAAAATCTGACCAGCTTTTAGTCAACTTTGCTGCAGGGGCAGAGGGGAAGGCCATTTCAGAGCAAACCATTTCCAGATGGATAGCACACTGCATCCATTTCTGCTGACAAGCACCATGGAAAACCTACCCCACAGGGGATAAGAACACATTCCACTAGGGCTGCATCTACCTCTACTGCATTTCTCAGAGGAGTCCCTACCAGGGATATTCTGGAAGCTGCAACCTGGAGCTCTGTACATACTTTCACCAAGCATTGCCATGTGCCTATCTTTTCTAAATCCAGAGCTGGATTTGCTAAAGCAGTCTTACAGGGCTTGATTTCTAGCCCTAATGTTCCTTAACTACCTCCACCCTTCCTTAACTTTGGGAATCGACCCTAATGTGATGACTGCAACAGTGAAACATGAACATAATACAGTTGTGTACACAACATAAATGTAGATGTTATGTATTCACTGTTGCAGTCCTGGTTACTCTCCCTCCAGCCCCCTGACATCTCTTTATTTTTACCTATTTTTTTTTGTTTGGCATATGTTATATCGTGTGTATTTGTTTTTTGCTGGGGGTGTTCCATACCATGTTATTGCTTCTTATTGTGTGGGCACATGACATCTGGGGCAAGAAAAACTGATGTAACGGCGTCGGCTTCATGTCTTATACCCCTGACGACCTGAAATCATGAAAGAGGCGACAGCATCAGACACAGAAATCCCAAGACTCTGGTACTCAGGCAGGCTGAGGGCTACCTGCAAGCAGATAACCCAAATGTGATGACTACAACAGGGAATGCACTCCAACATCTACATGTATGGTAAGTGTGCACAACTGTACTTTACCTTTTGAAACGTTCCTTAATCACTTGCAAAGGCATCAAAGGAGACATTTCCTAGTCTCCTGCCTTGGCTACCTTTTGGCACTGCTCACAAGTGCTGCAGTATCCTGTTACATCACTTGCAATCCCAGGCCAGTAAAATGTCTGCATAATATGTCTGTTGGTAAACTTTATGACCTGCAGAAGAATGTTGTGGGCTATGGCTAGAAGTGCCAGATGGTAGGCTCTGGGTTCTACCAACTGGTATATTACCTCATCCTCTAGCCCTTCCTCAGGGGTCCACTCTCTGTACAGTAACCCTTTGTTCAGTATGTTCTCCCCTTTTCCTCGAATCATGTGGCTCCTTAGCTACCTTCCTCAAGCCCTGGTAATGTAGGGTCCGAAAGCTGAGCCTGCCTCAGTTTCTACCTTTTGTAACCCTTCCCAACTCACTTTCCACTGGAAGATCAATCTCTTATGACAGTGATGCCTCAGTGTCAGCCTGGCCACTACCATTCACTTCTGCCTTTGCAGTCACCCTCTCCATCAGTACCTACCAGCATCTGTGGCTCATTTTCAAGCATATTGCTACAGGGTAGCTCCCTCCCTGAAATAGCCACCTCACCAACTTCAGGTGTGGGTTCTGTTTGGGGCTCCACCCAGGCTACCTGATCCACATGGCGGTCTCCAAGCCTGACTCAGTTTAACTGCATTATCAAAATCCATTCCCTATAAAGACATCTGCAGGGATATCCTCAAACACCACCTACTTGTTTCCTTTTCCACCCTTCCAGTCAAGATGAACCCTGGCCAGAGGTATTTGGAATGGGGTCCTTCCTAAAGCTGTGGTGTGGACGCCCCAAGCAATTACTGCTCTTGTGTAAGGAGAATAAAACGAAATACGGAGCAAACACCTTCTAAAAAAGCAGCAAATTGTAATAACAGGAAAAGTTCAGCATTCAGAAGGTGAACCAAGGCAGCAATGAAGATACAAGTAGTCGGTGCAGATAAATGCCACACAGTTCTCTTCACTTGTAGTCTCTCCACCAATAAACCACTCGCAAAGTAAAACAGCTATCGTAAAAAGGCAGTTTTATTGAGTAAGCGCTTTCACCTACACGGCTTCTTCAGACTCAAATACAAATGACTAATGCACATATAATATACTATTAAAACCAGTAAAAAAGCGGGAAACAACTCAATTAGGCAGTTAGCGCAGTAACAATCAATTAAAAAAGCTTCACTTATACACGGAATACTAAAACCAATATAATACTTTAAAATGACCATGTAATAACTGTGAAATAACCTAACATTGATAGAACATTGCTGAAACATACTTCTCAATAAAATCTATTTAATATATAGGAATAGAAGATAAAAAAACTGAGTATAGGTTAATATCCTTCACATTTTGTTCCCCACCTTGCCTCAGTGGACATTTGTATGCTACATGGCCCCTCTGGTTACATTTAAAACCTCTAACCCTTGGTTCTTTTTGCCAGGGTTTTAGTAGTAGAACCCCGGCAGAAAGAATAAATTGATCCTCAAGGGGCTCCTTAAGGCTCTTTTCGATGGAGCCTAATATAAGGCCAACCAGTCTTTGACAGCCTCTCTCTATCATCTTGCTCAGTGCCATCATCCCCTTCGGCACAGACTGTTAAAAAGCACAAACACTCCTCAGAGGGTTATTCCTCGGAACCTAAATCTAAGGTTCCAAAATTGTTGGAACAGTCTGTCTGCAGTACCAAACAGTTTTTCGATACCCTCCACACTGGCTCAGTCCATGGTTGTGCCCTAGTTCTACAGCTCTGACTACATCTATCGCTCCAGTTTCAGTGCCATCTGTTTCACCCAGTGTAACAGACGATACCGAAACAAATCATAAATTCAGAACCCAGGTCTACTTACTCACTGTCATTAGATCCCTTCCATGGACGTTTGCCTAGTCCGTTTCTAGAGAGACCAGAGTCTCCTTAAGCCTTTTCAATGTGCTCCACCAGAAGTTTTTCCAAACTGGATATTGGGTTGGGAGACCAGATCTTGGCAATCTGGGGTCTTTCCGTCTCTGTTTAGCCCTCCCTCTCCAATCCGAAGCAGGTATTTTTTCTCTGTTCGCACCCAGTTACTCTCCTGTAATGTCGGCTCTGGTTTTAGAGCCATTGGCTCTGACCCCCCCAGGTTCCAATGACTTTGGCGCAGATTACAGTTTAGTCCTCTATGCCAAGTCCAGCTCTGGCCCCCTTGGCAATGTCTTTTTCTGAGCATTTCTTTGGGGCCATCCGAATCCCTTATGGCTACAGGGGCAGTAGACCCTTCCTTGGTTCTGGTCTGTTAAGTGGGGCTCTTGGGATGGGGTGTGACCCCTGGTTCAGAGTTTCGGTCTCTGTTCCAGGCTCCCAACCCTCCACAGGGGGTCCTGCCTTTCAGGCTATTGAAAGGGCTTTGGCCATTGTTTGTTCTCAAGTGGCTCCTGGGTTATTGGAGTGTTCCCTTGAGGCCTCAGGGTCTTCAGTTCAGCCACCAACCTTTACCTCCAGACAGCGTTCATTATGGCCACAAGACTTGCCTTCTAAAGGTACTGTCTTCCGAGTCCTCCTCAGATGATCTTAGTGTTTCACTGTTGCAGTCATTACATTTGGGTATCTGCTTGCAGGTAGCCCTCAGTTGGCCTGATTAACAAAGTCTTGGATCCTGTGTCGGTTGCTGTCCCTTCTTTCATAACGTCAGGTCGTCTGGTATAAAACGTGCAGCCAACGCCAATACATCAGTCTTTCTTGTCATGCGGTGCCCGAAGCAGAAGCAGTTCGCATGTGCCGGTCAGCCGACTCCTGAAATTTTATTTTTAAAGATTCAGAACTGAAGTCTTCAACTAAAAGCCAAGTACCCCTTTGGGGAAACTTTTTCTTGCTCTTAACCGATGTCAGTAAAGTAAATATTTGCATTACTTGTGGAAAGCAAATACCTCACACAAAGATTTTCATTCATACTGTATTCCTTGCCAAGGCCCAGACTAAGATTTACCTCACTGTCGGTTTTGTGGCTTATTTAAACCACAAACTGTCCATCGTCGGTATATTTATGCTTCTAAATATTTTAGTGCTCAGTTCAATTATCCTGATATGTCTTCGGTCAGCTGTCCGACTACCGACATTCTGAAAAAACGCAAAGATAGACAGGCCGCCTAGGTCCAAAGCTGCAGATGACGCTTCTCCTAAGCCAGTCACCAGTTAGCTGGTACTTGGTGAGTCACTTTCGCAGCCCCTGATACCCGCTACTTCTGATTCACAGGCTTTTACTGAGACCCATTCGGAGTCAGGTATGCCGCAAGATGCGTCAACTGTGGAACCTGCAGATGTCTCTACCTTGGATGGTCCGGAGCTGCTGTGCAGGCACCGGCTTCTGAGGGTGTATTCAGGCCTACTGACTTGCGGATTAAACCGATGCCATCTTCTTCAAGGCCTAAATCTTGAACCATGCCTAAAAAACTGACGCCCAGACCACATGGTTAGGCCTCTATGCCTAAACAGATAAGAATGGCTGAATACCTTATTACTTTAATCAGAGGAAGCCAGCCTTCCCTTTCTAAGAGACCTAGGACTGAGTTTGTTTGATACTTCCGACCAGGATTCTGAATTTTCTGCTTCTTCTCATGACCAGGATATTTACCCTTGTCTACCTATGAAGATTCTGAAGCTGAGGATTCCATTATCTCTGCTTTCCCCCCAGAGGATTTCTCTTTTGGTGACACTTTCCCAATGAAAATGCTCCCGGACAGTATGCAAAGTCAGGATTTCTCGGATTCTAAAAAGAGGCTTGGGGATTTCTTACTCCTGCCCGAGCACAGGCCTTTAGTCACACCTCCTGCACTAGACATTGTTGATGCATTTGCAGAATCTAGCTTGGCCCCTGACTCTACCTCCTGCTCCCAGGAAACCTGATAGATATTACAGGGTCCCTGACTCTCAAGTTCCTTTTCAAAAATCCTACTGTTGATCCAAAGAACATTTCACAAGGGCCCAAGGGCATTAAAACTACTACTGCCAAAAATCATACCCCCTCTGATAGACTCCAGGGTGCCGGATAGATGGGGTAAGAAGGTATACACTTCTGCAGCTTTGGCCATTAGGGCCTTAAACTGACAGTTTCATATGTTGAAGTATCAGCAGCATATTACTGGATTGCTTAAACAGAAAATGATGTTTCCTGTTTGTGCTGAAAATAAGGATTTACAGGATTTATTGCATTCAGCTGAACATGTTGGAAAACATACTTTGCAATGTGGTTTTTGACTCTCTAGAGGCATCTTGCAGGGCTGCTGTAACTGGGTCTGTACTTTGAAGACATGCTTGGCTTAAGGAGCAATCCCTACCAGATCATGTTAAAGCAAAATTACTGGATGCTCCCCTAAACCAGGACTGCCTGTTTGGCAATTAGGCAAAAGAAGTTCTTAAAAAGATGGAAGAAAAAGCTAAATGTATGCAAATTGTTAAAGATTTTTTACAAGTACAACCTCCAAGATTTAGTAGGCATTGGCTTTCCAAGAAATGGTCCTTTACTGCCTCTTCCAGACCTTCAGTCCAAACCCAGATCTAACCGAGCTCCCAGGCTGCAGTCCCAGGGTATGCACAGGACTAAGCAGTGGGGGGCCTCCACTTCAAAATCTGGGAATAATAAGACTCTTCCCCCCCCTCCCCCCATGGTAAACTGTCTCAATAACTTCCTTCTAAAATTTCCAAGCACTTACCAACTGACTGCCCCTTTGGGGAGAGAGATTGCTCTTCACGCAAAGAACTGGGAACTCATTACCAAGGACAAATGGGTTTTAAATAGTGTCCCAGGGATACAGATTTCACTTCCACACGTTGTCAACACCAAGTGGGTGGCCAGACCTACCACCAAATCAGTGGGAAGAGGCCCAAAAGCAAGTACTTTCTCTCTTGAGCATGGGGGTATTCAGCTGGTACCAGAAGAGGAAAAGGGACACTGTTTCTACTCGAGACTTTTCTTGGTACCCAGAAACGACAATTCATGGCATCCTATCCTGGACCTGTCTACTCTAAACACCTTTTTCGGAGAGTCCAAAATTTAAGATGCTGACTCTTCACCAGTTGCTTCCTATGCTAGGCAAAGATGCCTGGTTGGCAACACTAGATTTAAAAGAAGCATACCTGCACATCCCAATCAGGGAATCTTGCAGAAGATACCTACGCTTCAAAGCAGGCTACACACACTGTAAGTTCTCTCCACTGCCCTTTGGCCTATCTACTGCGCCCGGCCTAGCTCCAGTTATTGCATTTTGCAGGCAAAGAAATATTCAAATATACCCATACCTGGATGATTGTCTAATTCGGGCAGAAAGCCAGGACATATTTTTGAATCATTTGGCCTTTGTACAAAGGGTTCTAACTTGTCTGGGGTACACCATAAATGAAAATAAATCACACCTGGTACCCTGTCAATAGTCTATTCCTGGGAGCAAGCTTGAATACAACTTCCCAGATGGCTTTCCTCACGCCAGAGAAACAAATTTATTTGACAGCCTACTTCAAACAAGTGGCCACAAAAAGCCTGCCTTCTGCAAGACAAATACTTGCAAGCCTTGGGGTTCATGGCCTCCTGCGTTCTTCTAATTCCATATGCAAGACTGCATATGAGGAAACTACAGTGGTATCTAAAAAGCCTATGGTGTCTAACATTCTCAGGATGTAGAAGCAATGATTCCTGTCATACCTTGCCTACGCCTAGAGTTTCTTTGGTGGGCAGAGGCCTGCCACCAAAACAAGGGACTACCTTTCACACCACCCCCTGCCGCCCAAACCCTAACAGACTCATCAGACTATGCATGGGGGGGCTCACCTGGCAGGTAAGTGCATTCAGGGCAAGTGGAACCCAAGTCAAATGCACCTGCATATCAATCAAAAAGAAATGTTAGCTGTACAGAATGCTCCGACAGCCTTAAAGGACTACATTCTTCTAGGACAACTAATGGTAAAGACGGACAACACCTCTGTTATGTGGTACATAAACAATCGGGGGTACACATTCTTACCCCCTCTGCAGACTAGCCTTGGCATTGTGGAACACAGCCTTGAGCTACCAAGTGCACCTACAAGCCCAATTCCTGCCCGGAAAATTAAATACACTGGCAGATGGACTAAGCAGAAACCTCATGGACCCACATGAGTGGAAACTGGAACCAAGGATTTTTAACATGTTGACAAGCAAATGGGGGAGCCGAGATATAGTCCTGTTTACCTCTCCCCTGAATTTTGCAGGACTCACCACAAACAAGCCTGGAAAGTGGATGCTTTGTCCCTCAGCTGGAAAAACCTATCAATCTATTCCTTCACCCCTCTGCCTCTGCTCTCCAAAGTACTACTATAAATCAAACGGGACAAACCAAGGATGATTTTGATTGCTCCAGACTGGCCACGCCAATACTGGTACCTCCTCCTGCACAGTGTCACTGTTATCCCCATGGCACCTGCCTCAGGCACCTTCCCTGTTGTTTCAGCAGGAGAACCAGATTCTGCACCCTCAGCTTCTAACACTGAACATAGCAGTCTGGCTAATTACCTAATCTCTCCTTTACCATTCCTCAGTAAATCTGTGATGGATATTTTAGAGACAAGGAGGCTATTACTAGAAAATCTTGTGCTGAAAAATGGAAAAGATGCTGTGCCTGGAACGAATCTCAAGGGATGAGCACAGCAACACTCAAATTTGCCTCATATTTTATATTACTTAACTGAGATGCTTCACAAGGGCCTGTCTTTTTCCTCCTCCAAAATTCACACGTCAACCATTTCAGCTCATTATAGCACAGAACCTCCTCTCTTCTCTCATCCACTGCTCAAGCAGTTCCTCAGAGGGGCCAAAAAATTTGAGACCATCCAGGAGAGCTCCAACCCCAGCCCTGGGACCTTAACTTTGTTTTGGAAAAACTCTCTACCTCCTTTCGAGCCAGCTGCTACTGCAGACTTAAAAATTTCTTTCTTGGAAAACAGCTTTCCTTTTAGGTTCATAGGTATGTACAAGGCTATTGGCCCTTGGGCCTATACAAGCCTAGCCAAAAAGGTACCCTGGCTTTCGCCACCCAAGAAAATTATTTTCCTGTGCTCCTGTCAACCAGAACCACAGAAGTGATCCCCGAGGTGAATTTCCTATTATCCATCCAATCAAGATTTTTCTTTGATTGCTAATGAGGAGCTCTGTTTGACATAGGTTGTCTGTTCCAGAGTATGGGAAGTCTCTGGGACAGGAATCTATCCTTCCAGCATGTTCTGTTTATTGTGGTGACAAGCTTTAGGTCCCTAGAGCATGTAGCTCGGAGGGATTGGGATTTCTTTAAGTGGAGCATGTCCAAAAACTCTGGGTTTGACATAGCTTTGTATGTTAGGCAGAGATCGCCTCTGAGTAGGTGATATGCGACGGAGTAAAGGTGGAGTTTGAGACTGTCTGCGTAAGGCATCTGTTTGAGGCCAGTAATCCTCTTTGTGAGGTATTTTTGCGGTCTTTCCAGTTGTAGATGTCTTGAGGTACATACCAAAAGGGGCGTTGTACTCTTATCATGGGTCTAATGAGTGATGAGTAGAGGGGAACAATGACTTCTTTTTTTTCTGGATGAGAAACCTTTTGTGATGAGGTGTGCCATGTGGACTGATTTCCTGACCACTGTGGCAATGTGATTATCAAAGGAGAGACTACTGTCCACCTGTATCCCAAGGTCTCTTATCACACTTTCTTTAAGTAGACTACCGCCTATGTGGTAGCTCATGGGTACAGAGTTTTTACCAAAGAGGATGACAGTGCACTTTTTGGCATTGAGCTTGAGACCATGTCTTTGACACCAGGCATCTGTCTCAGTGAGGCCCATTTGTAGGATGTCCACATCATTAGGAGTTTTAAGGCTCCTAGTTTGCAGTCATCTGTGAATTTAGTTAGCCGAAGACCTTCTGTGTTGGCCTGTACTTCAGAGAAGTAGATACCAAACAGGAGAGGACCCATGACTGAACCCTGTGGTACTCCACTTGTCACTGGTCTGAAGTCTGATTTGGAGTCTGCTACTTTCACAGTGTGGGTTCTGTCAGTAAGCCAGTTGGCAACCCATCTTGTGACATAGGGATTTATACCTAGTTTAGTGAGTTTATAATTCCAGAGTGGGGGGATGGTGTCGAACGCCTTGGCGAGATCTAGATAGGCTGTATGAACCACCTTACCCTCATCTGACTTTGGTGACTACTTCAAAGAAGTCTATCAGGTTTAGGAGACATGATCTGCCTTTTACAAACCCAAACTGTGTGGGGTCCAGAGTTTGGAGATATCCAGCGTCTTTGAGTTCCATGATGATACGTTCAATGGCCTTGCAGATGAGGCTGGTCAGGCTAATGCGGCTGTAGTTCCCGGGGTCTGATGTGGCCCCCCCTTTGTGGAGTGGGCTGTCGCTGTGCGCCATTCAATGGGCACAAAGCCTGAGGTGAGGCTATGATTGAACTTTGTACTTAGGTGGGGTGCCAGTTCATTCTGTAGTTCATGTAGAAGGCGGCCTGGGATGTTGCCAGGTCCCATGGATGCTGTGTTCTTGGCTTTGGAGAGTGAGGTTTTTACCTGTGCAGCCGTGATTACAGGAACTTTGCATTCTTCCAGTATAAAGATGGGCTCTCTAGGGGGTGAGAGGGGGGTAAAGTTAACACTGAACCTATCTGCCAGGATGTTGGCAATATCAGTTGGTTCTGTATATTTAGTGTCGTGCTGTAACTCTGAGCAGATCTGAGTGTTGCCATTGAGATTCTTGACATAGCTATAGAATGCTTTGTGGTTGTCTTTAGAATCAGTGGCAATTTTGTTTTCATAACTAGCTTTTAAGGATTCTATGATGGATCTCAGCTTCTTACTGAGGCTGACAAGGGAGTTCCTCCAAACGTGGGATTTTACTCTCTTTTGCAACATTTTCTTTCTTCTGTTGTAGAGTTTGTTTATGGCAGAAGACCACCAGATTGGCTTCCTTTTTTTGGAGGATAGCATCTTGGTTCTGTTAGGGATAGCACGATCCATACACTTGTGTAAGTGCTTATAAAGTGCATTTGTGTAGGATTCAGCAGTCGTACCTCTATTGTCCATCTGCATGGGTGTCGCGAAGTTTGCCACTTCTGTCTTAAGAAGCGTGAAGTTGGCTTTGGAGGATTTTTTTACGGATTTCCTAATGGGGGGTGGGAGCGGGATGTGGATGTCTAGGGTGATTAGCTTTTGGTCTGATCTGACCAACGAGGAGCTGACCTCTGGTGTGGAACAATTCCTCTCAGTATTTGATCTTCGTGTTAACCTACTAAGGACTCTATATAACTTATGTCAACCTCAATGTAACAATGTCCTGTAATTTTTTTTGACTATTACTGTATATTGTAATCTTTGTCGCTGCTTATGCTCGGAGCTTTTCTCCCCGGGCTTCTACTGAAAATGGACATCTATCCAGTTAGACTAGCCCGGTCAACAAATGTAAAATAAATAAATAAAAAAAATGATCAACACCGGACACCCATGTTGGTGATGACCAGGTCTAGGATATTGCTGCCCCTGGTGGGGGTGTGGATAAGTTGATCCAAGGCGTTGGAATTGATGATTTCCAGAAAATGTTGAGCAAAAGAGTTGGTACACGAGTAGTTTTCCCAGTTAATGGTAGGGTAGTTGAAATCACCCATTATTAGAGTGTTGGGTTGTATCTTAATATTTTCCAGTGCATCAAGAAAAGAGGAGTGGGAATCCTGAGGCATGGTGGGGGGGGGTCTGTAGCAAGCTACAATCTGGATTGCGGTTTTGCCCAGAGTTAGTTGAACTTGGATAATCTCTGATGCATTATGCTAAGCAACTAGCTCGGAGGTGTGGATATCCTTAATGAATATGGACACTCCTCCACCTTTAGTGTTTCTGTCCGGGTTTGGTGGCCGAAAGGTGTGATATGAATTATAGCCTGGTGATGCAGGGGTGCTCTTTGGAGCTTTGAACCAGGTCTTTGTCACTGCACAGATGTCCATTTTCTGCCATTTTAAGGAGTGCCTCGAGTGAGTGCATTTTGAGGTTGACTTCTAGCATTGAGTAGCATTACCCTCAGATTTTGCTTGCTTGTACCTGTGAATTTGTCATTTGAACCTTGCCTAAAAAAGGCACTGTAGGGGTGGCAAAAGCCTTTGCCAGTATCCGGAATCCCAAGGGGGACAGGTGCAGGCCTTCTCTGGCAAAGCAGCGTGGTCTGATCATGTCATCCCAGGCAGACAGATACTGGATTCCCTTAGAATGACACCAGAAGCTTAGCCAATTGTTAGTCAATCATTTTGTCCTTGTACTGTGGTATCATTCTGGGTGATGGCAGGATGCTACTCAGGGCTAGGGGTCATACCTGCCTGGGCTACAAGATCAGACAGCTCCTCCATGTCTCTTAATGTAGTCCAGGGAGGTACGTCTCAGGTCATTCACACCAACATGGACGATGACAGAGTCATATTTGTACTTGTGGAGTGACCTGAGTGCGTGTGTTATGTGGCGGATCCTGGCACCTGACAGGCAGCTGACAGTAACCTTTTCCTTGTTTAACCTGGTGAGTGGAACATCAGTGTGCCTGACTATAGTCACCTATGACTAGTGTTTGGTACGTTATGCCTTATGGCCTGTAGTTGAGTGGCACACAGAGTATGTGGGCTATGTGTCATTTGGGTTGTGTTGGGGGGTGGAGGTTGCTTGCATTTCTGCTTTGGAGGTCTCTGTTTGGGCAGATTTGTACTGAGAGCCTCCGCAAATGTAGGTGTGTGTTTTGTGCTTGTGTGTGTGTGTTTTGGTGGTGTATGTTTTGAGGAACTATGTGATGAGTGTGGTGTGGTGCAAGTGTTTACCTTCTCCTCTTGACTGTCTAGGCCAGTCTTTGGTGAAGAGAGCTTTGCTTCCAGTTTGGCTATATAAGTGCATCTCACACAGGTTGTAGTGTTGGGTGGTAGGAGGAGAGGGTTGTCTGTACATGAGGCAATTGCAGTGTCCCAAGATGCCCAGATTCATCAGGTAGACAGGAGAAAACACCGGGAGCTGACCTTTAGACATGCCTGAATAGGTGCTTATTTATTAAGTACTAAAAACTGTTTTCCTCTAGACAAGTGAGGAAAGTTGAGTGCTGTAGTAATTTGTAACTTATTTTTTTTTATATTTTTTATAACCTCTCTTTATTGGATTCATACATTTTACATATACACTCATTTTCAAAAAAAAAAAAAAAACTAAAATCTACTACATGCTATAGAACTAAACTATATACATATCTCATCTTTACCATAATATAATTATCCTATCCACATCATATGCAACATTCCAGTAAAATATGGTCAAATAATAATTTCCAGAAATCCTTAAGTTCAGGCTGTTGATTCATTGAATACAAAAAATACTTGTGTGCATATAATTGCTTTCTGGCTAACTGTTTATACCCTTCCCAGGATAAAGCCATCCTATTTTTCCAATTCAGTGTGATCTAGTACTTCATTAACATAAAGAGTTACAAGAATATGTATTTGACCCTTATTCATCCCTGGGGTGTGTGTGTGTGTGTGTGTGTGTGTGTGTGTGTGTGTGTGTGTGTGTGTGTGTGTGTGTGTAGGAGAGTAAATTTCCATGATAAAGTTGTTTTCCTCGTATCCCATTTTTTCTAGCTGGACCCTTAAAGCACACCAAAGCTTGTACGAGCATTTGCAGCTCCAAAATATATGTACAAGGTCTGCTACCTGTGTAAGGCAGTATTCACAATTTGCTGGTGTGTTATGGTACATTTTGTGTAAGATTGAGGGTGTAAGATATAGGTATTATTTAACCGCATAAGTTGTGCATATTTTAGTTTTTTGAGGGGATATATTTAGAATATTTTTGTACTGCTTGGGCTGTCAATTGGTTGTGATCAATGGGTCTTGTTTCGTCCAGTAGTTAGAATGTATACATTCTTTGTTGTATTTCATAGTTATAATAAGCTTATAGATGCTTGAAATAATTTTTTTACGACGAAACAAGTCCAAGAGGGATTTACAGGTGGAAATACCAGTAGAGGAAAAGTATGATCATCCAAGAACTTATAACAGAGTTCTTTTATTTGTCTTAATATGGTTGTGTATTTTGCCTGGAGATTTAGTTTGTTTCTCATGGTAATTGCTGAGTCTTGTTTGTATGGGAGAAAGTCCGCAATAGATTTATCCCTCAATAGAGGATACTGGTCTAGGTTAATCATATTATTCACTGTAAGGTTCGGGTTAAGATGTATAGGTTGCAGTGTCATGAAGGCAGAAGCTAAATTCAATGATTCAAATAGTTTTTGTATGATTATAATTTTTTCTTTTAGGTTCTTTTGTATCTTATACTTCCTATTATATTTGGTCAGGAAGGGAAGAGCTTTCGGGTTAAAATGTAGTGCCCTAATATAGTTGTGATGTAATTTCACCCATGTCAGGTACCACTTTGAGGAATCTTTGGAGTATACCACAGTGTTAATTATCCTGCCACAATTATTTCATAGTATAATTTCAGGTCAGGTAGGCCCAGTCCTACTTTCTCTTTTGGGTATGCTAATTTTTGGTAACCAATTCTTACGGATTTGGGGTTCCACAAGAATTTAGAAAGTTTTTTGTACATTTTTAAAAAATTTGTTTTGTATCGGAATGTTGGTTGCATTAAATACATATAGCAATCTGGGGAGTACATTAATTTTTATAATGGCTATTCTGGCTAGGAATGAGAGTTTAAGTTGTAACCACCTGTATAGGTCTTTATGTATAGTTGCCCACAGCTTAGTAATATTCTCCTGGTAATATTTATTCGGGTCTTGATAAAACCAGACTCCTAGGTAATGCAGGTGTTCTTTAATCTTAATATTTTGTGGTCTAACTTTTAAAGGGTATTGCGAGAAGGTATTTATAGGGAAGATGAAAGATTTTTCCAGATTCATTTTGTAGTTGGAAAACTTGGAGAAGGTATCTATTGATGTTATGATTTTCCCAATATCTGAACTAGGAAGGGAATAATAAATGTTTAAGTCGTCCGCATAGGCAGAAAATGGGATATTAGTATTAAATAATACTGGGATGCGGTGGAAGGTTTTCTGGTTTATTAAGAGAAATGGTGGCTCTATAAACATACTAAACAAGAGAGGGGATAAGGGACATCCTTGTCTTACCCCGTTATTAATCTCTATCCTAGAGGATATGTTTCTATTTATTTGTAACCCAGTGTGTGCTTTCGTATGTAGGGTTTTAATGTACTGGATGAATGCGGTAGGAATGTTAAATTTTGGTAGAACTGCTGTTAGAAATTCTTTGTTAATCTGGTCAAACGCTTTAGATGCATCTATGGCTAAGGTGTATATATAGGCATTTGAGTAACTGATAAGGACATCATAGCATCTAGCGTAAGTGTCTGGTCCACTGTTTGTCATCATTAGTAAATCCAGATTGCTCCGGAGATATAATATTAGTGATGACGGATTCAAGTCTGCTAGCTAAAATCATAGCAAAAATTCTCATATCTAGATTAATGATGGAAATGGGTCTAATTGTGTGGGTTTTTTGCGTCAGAGTTAGGTTTGGGAGTAGAGGCATTTAAATGAAGATCCTTAATACCAAATTGAATGATATGATTAAATAGATGATGTAGAATAGTGGAAATTTTGGGGATGAAGTTTTTATAAAATTCAGCCGAGAAACCATCCGGACCCGGGGCTTCATTCTTTAGACTGTTAATTGCTAAAATAATTTCCTGTTGTGTAAGATCGGACAATAGTCTCTTGTTGCTCTTTATTAATTTTAGGGAAGGTTAAGTGATTTAGAAATAAGTCTAATTCTGGGTCCTGATATGATGGGGCTGTATGGGTTAAAAACCTGTGTGTAAAGCGTCTCAAACAATTTAATTATATCTTGTGTATTATTGTAATTTTTATCTTGAAATGTAATCTCTGCGATGGTGGGTGTAGGTTTATTTTGGTTAATTATCCTTGCCAGAAACTTAGAAGGGAATTGGACCCATTCCGAGTAGTTGGCTAGGTTTTTAGTTTCGTGGAAAGATAGGTTCTCAGCTTTCATTGCAAGAAGGTTCTCCTGTAACTGGGTTATTTTCTTTTCCACTTCCAGAAAATATTTATGTTGCAGTTCTAGCTCAAGTTTGGTTATTTCCTTCATAATGCTCTTTTCTTAAGAGTAATTTTTCTATAAGAAGATTTTTTAATGAGTACACCCCTGGTCATTGCTTTTGTGGAGGACCACTTAATATCTACCGGCAAGTCATCCTCGGGCTTAGGTTGGATACATTGATCAAGAAGTGTCTCTCTTTCTTGAAGGATATCCCTTTTCTTTAGCAGATTAGGGTTTAGGTGCCACCATAAACCTGTTGTTAGAGAGGCTTTTTAATGTCTATTCTATGGATAGGGTAATTCTGGAGTGGTCTGAAAAAAACCTAGGTTCCGTACAGAAAGAGATGTTGGAATCAAGGAAGCTATTTGATATTAAGAAATCTAGCCTGGACCAGCATTTGTAGCACTGAGAGAAAAAAAAGTAAACCTATTGTTGTATGTCTGGTGTGTTTGGTGGGTATATGGGTCAAATAGGTTGAAATCAGTTTTAATTTCCGAAATTGCTTGTATTGCCTGGATATTGTATTTGGATTTAATATTAGTTCTGTCTGCCTCTGGGTCTTGAATGGAGTTCCAGTCTCCCCCTACAATGTAATAATGGTTGGGAAACTATGCCAGAAGTTTATAAATGGCCATAAGGAAATTTTAAGTGCAAGGAGCATAAATATTAATTATAAGAATTGGTTTGTTTAGGTGATCTATTCTGGTTATGCAATAGCACCACCTGCCTTCTGGGTCTGCGTCCTGCTTAATAATGTTATGCTGGAAGGAATTTTTGATGATAATTGCAACCCTTGCTTTATTAGTTTTATTTCCTGAGGCTATAATAGATTTGATCCACTTTTTCCTCTGGAAAGGCCTCCACTGGTCATTTAATAAATGTGTTTCCTGCACCATGAGAGTGTAATTTGGCTTTATAAACTAGGTGTATAAAGAGTTTCCTTTTTTTATCTGCTTGCAGCCCTTTAATATTCCATGAAGCTAATCTCCACATTAATTCTGTTTAATATATTGTTGAAAGTGTTTTCTGTGTGGCTGGATATGCATATTTTGTAGAATAGGATGTTTTGAGATAAATTTGTAATTTATTTAGTGCTTGAGTTCTGAACAAGTGCTGAGCTCAAAGAAACAGGTGAGTGCTAAAACTAAAAAGCTGGCTAGTTGCAAGGGAAATTTTGAAGAACAGACTTGATGGCGCCAGGAATAGTTTAACCCCAGTTAAGAGTGAGTGTGGGGGGGGGCTTAGGAGCTCACAAACAGTCCTGGACACAGCAAATCTGTATCTGAACAAGACCTGCCACAGGAAAGGGGGGAAGCAAGCTTAGAATTTTTTTTCCAGTAAAGTGGAAATGGAGAAAGCTGGAACAGAAGTTAATTCAACGTTAAGAATCTGAGTGGGTTGGCCTTTACAAATGTTCTCTATTAGACTGAGTGAACTAATGACTGACTAGACTGGGAGGAGGGTCACAGATCAAATGTACAGTATGGGCGGGCAACTGCAAAGCCACCAAGTATAAGAACACACAACACTAGGGAGAGTGGGTGGAAAAAATTACAGTTCCTAGCTGTAGCCACTAAATGAAAGTTTTAAACAGCTCAAGGAGCAGACTCGAGAATGCTTTTAACTGTAAACAGACAATTATCAAAAATGCACAGAAAAGCTCTGATAGAGCACTCAAACAGAAAATATAACTCTCAGTATGCTAAAGCAGTTTACAGTTAAGTAATGTTAAATCAGTATAAAATAGTACATAAATGCAGTGAAACAAGCTTTATAACAGTGCAAAATGTAGTAGATCAACTGTATAGCACAATTATAAGTGTTTCAGAAGTGCAGTTCAGTGAAATAAGTGTAAGAAATAACTTCTCCTGCTCTTGGAATCTTAAGGAATTTCCACATATGCAATGCAATCCAGAGCCTGAGCAGTACAAGCAGTCAATTTAGCAATCACTTCAGCAAGAATGGTATCTGAATTGCACTGCCTTATGGCAGAAGAGCCTTTCATCTCATGCGGACAGGGTGTCCCTCAGAACCAACCTATCTTTCATGCCCAAGGTGGTATCCAGTGTGGCTGTTAATCAGTCCATTCATTTGCCAAACTTTTTCCCAATCCACAGAACAAAGGGGAACAAACACTGCATTCCATAGATGTGCACAGACAACTTAGATTCTACTTGGGCAGGACTAAACCTCAAAGGAAATCTGAACAACTGATGGTGGCGTTTGCTGTTTCAAAGCAAACCATTTCTAAATGGATAGGCCATTGCATTCATTTCTGCTACAAGTGCTATGGAAAACCTATCCCACAGCGGATCAGACCTCACTGCACCAGGGCTGCATCTACCTCTACAGCCTTTAACAGAGGCGTCCCTACCAGGGCCATCCTAGAAGCTGCTACCTGGAATTCTGTACATACTTTCACCAAACGTTATCATTTGCCAATTTTCTCTAAATACAGAGCTGGCTTTGCCACTGCAGCCTTGCAGGGCCTTATAGCTGATCCTAAATCTCTCTAAATTCCTCCTCCCAACCATAGCTTTGGGAATCTACCCAAATGTAATGACTGCAACAATGAAACACTAAGGACATAGTACAGTTGTGTACACTTACCATAAATGTAGATGTTCGAGTGTATTCACTGTTGCCGCCCTGATTACTCTCCTTCCAGCCCCCGAACGTCTTTTGGCTATACTTCTACTTTCCTTTACTATGCTTAAAAGCTTTTTGGTGTATTTGCTTTTTTGTTGGAGGTATATCATTGTAGCTTTATATTTTATTGCTTCCCATTAGGGGGGCACCTGACATCTGGGGCAAGAAAAACTAATGTAACGGTGTCTGCTGCATGTTTTATACCCCTGATGACCTGACGTCATGGAAGAAGGGACAGCAACTGTCACAGGACCCAAGACTTTGTTAATCAGGCCGACTGAGGGCTACCTGCAAGCAGATAAACCCAAATGTAATGACTGCAACAGTGAATACACTCTAACATCTACATTTATGATGTGTACACAACTGTACTTTCTCTTCACTTCCCTTCGGCTTATCTACTGCGCCCAGGGTGTTCACGAATTGCTTGGCTCCAGCCATTGCGTACTGCAGGCAGATAAATATTCAAATTTACCCATACTTGGATGATTGCCTGATTCAGGCGGACAGTCAGGAATTGCTACTTCAACACCTGGCATTTGCAGAGACTCCCAACTTCTCTGGAGTACACCATCAAAGAAAAGAAATCACAATTGGTGCCCAGCCAAAAGATTGTATTCCTGGGAGCAAGCTTGAACACCTCTTCCCAGATGGCTTTCCTCACTCCA
Source organism: Protopterus annectens (assembly GCF_019279795.1). Taxonomy (NCBI): domain Eukaryota; kingdom Metazoa; phylum Chordata; order Ceratodontiformes; family Protopteridae; genus Protopterus; species Protopterus annectens. The sequence continues at coordinate 1,504,121,349 of NC_056741.1, forward strand.
GAAAACATGCTTTTTTGACCAACTACTTCAAACTAATGGCCACCAAAACCCAGCTATCTGCAAGAAAAATACAGAAAGCCCTAGGGTTCATGGCCTCATCCATTCTCCTAATTCCATATGCAAGACTGCATATGAGGAAACTTCAGTGGTACTTAAAAGTCTCTGGTGTCAACATTCTCAGGACACGGAAACTGATTCCTGTCATTCCTTGCCTAAGGGCGGAGTTCCTTTGGTGGGCAGAGGCATGCAACCACAACATGTGACTTCCTTTCACTCAACCCTCGCTGCCTAAACCCTGACAACAGATGCATCAGACTATGCATGGGGGGCTCACATGGCAGGCAAATGCATTCAAGGCAAATGGAGCCCAGGACAAATTCCCCTGCATATCAATCAAAAAGAAATGTTAGCTGTACAGAATGCTCTGACAGCCTTCAAATACCTTATCCTTTCAGGACAACTCCTGATAGACAGACAGCACCACAGTTATGTGGTATGTAAACAAGCAGGGGGGAACTCATTCCTACCCACTCTGCAGGTTAGCCATGGCCCTGTGGAACACAGCCTTGAGCAACCAGGTGCACTTGCAAGCTCAATTCCTGCCAGGCAAACAAAATTCACTGGCCGACTACTTGAACAAAAACTACTGGACCCTCACGAGTGGAAACTGGAACCCAACTCATTCAGATTTCTAATCCACAGGTGGACACCAGAGGTGGACCTCTTTGTCCCCCCTCCCCCCCAAAAAAACATGAATTGAGCAAGCACCAGAAATCCTCACAGCAAAGCATGGAAAGTGGATGCCCTTTCTTTTACATGGGAAAACCTCTCTATGCCTTTCCCCTTTGCCCCTCCTCTGTCAAGTACTATTCAAGATCAAACGGGACAGACCAAGGACAATCCTTATTGCCCCAGACTGTCCATGCCAACACTGGTACCCTCTCCTACGCAGTCTGACAGCAGTGCCACCCTGGCACCTACATCAGACCCCCCTCCCTGCTGTCCCAGCAGGAGGAACATATTTTGCATCCACAGCTGCAAACCCTGAACCTTGCAACCTGCCTTATCCCCTGAATACACCACCAGCAACATTCAGTAAACAGGTGCTGGACGTCATCCTTGAGGCCATAAGGCCTAGTACTAGGAAATCCTATTCAGAAGTGGAAAAGATATTGTTCTTGCAGCCAGTATCTAGGAAAGGACACAGCTGTGTCCACCTTACCTGAAATCCTAGATTACCTAGCAGAGCTGCTCCACAGAGGCCTATCCTTCTCGTCAATTAATATTCAGGCATCTGCCATCTCAACTCATTACAATTCCTAGCCACCTCTCTTTTCTCACCCTCTCAAACAGTTCCTGAGAGGAGCTAACAATTTAAGGCCCCTATGTAGAGCTCCCACCCCTGCCTGGGACCTTAACTTTGTACTAGAGAAACTCGTGCACCCCCCTCCCCCCATTGGAGCCTGCTGCAGCAGAGTTAAAATTCTTCTCTTGGAAAACAGCCTTACTGCTAGCCATCACTTCAGCAAGAAGAGTGTCTGCGTTACAGGCACCAATGGCTGTGGAACCCTTCTTTATTTTCCATGCTGACAGGGTTTCCCCTTAGGACTAACCCATCATTTATTCCAAAGGTGGTATCCAGTGTGGCTTTAAATCAATCCATCAGTTTACCAACCTTTTTCCCTAATCATCAGAATAAGGGGGGAAAGTATCCTGCACTCCTTGGACATGCACAAACAGCTCAGGTTCTACCTTGACAGGACTAAACCTTTTGGAAAATCTGACCAGCTGCTAGTCAGCTTTGCAACAGGGGCAGATGGCAAGGCCATTTCAAAGCAAACTATTTCCAAATGGATAGCACACTGCATCCATTTATGCTACAAACACCATGGAAAACCTACCCCACAGGGGATCAGAACTCATTCCACTAGGGCAACCTCAGCCTCTACAGCATTTCTCAGGGGAGTCCCTACCAGGGACATCCTGGAAGCTGCAGGCTGGAGTTCTGCACACACCTTCACCAAGCATTACCACTTGCCTATCTTTTTTAAATCCAGAGCTGGATTTGCCACAGCACTTTTACAAGGCCTGCTAGCCAGGCCTAATACTTGGCTGCCTCCACCCTTCCTCAGCTTTGAGAATAAACCCAAGTGTGATGACTGCAACAGTGAATACACTCTAACATCTACATTTATGGTAAGAGTACACAACTGTACTTAATTCAGGGTTTATGTCCCTCAAAAGAAAAACTACAAAACCAAACTCATTTCCCTTGCTGCCAAAGATTCCCACTGTGAATGACAGGAGTTTACACAGGGGTTGTTTAATGCACTTGGGGCCTTGAAACCTCCACAGGGAGTTTCTGTCCCTGCTTCACTTGAGACCCAGGGAACAGGACTCTTCTGATGAGGTCTTCACCTCTAGGGTAGAGTTCTTTGCTTACTCCTCTCAGATTCCTTCTCCATTGGGTTGTGGTTCTGAGGAAGATTCCATTAGTTCAGATTCTTCTTTGAGAAACTTTCTTCTGGGGACACTCTCTCGTATGATTTAATTATTTAAATGGGACTGTACTCTGGTTTCTGACATCCAAAAGAGACATAAACATCTCCAGATGGAATCCACCAAGCCCTCTGTCCTGGTCCTTGCTGCCCTGTTGGACACTTTTTCCGCAGCTTCTCAGGATTCTGATTCCTCTACTTCTAGCCCCTAAAAAGCCTGACAGGTTTTATAAGGTGCCTGATGATTGTAAGGTTTTTCTACAAATGCCCTTTTCCAGAACCCTGTGTTGTGTCAGTCTCTTCGGACAAACCTTACAGAACTCTTGCCTTCTAAATTGCTTCCTTCTGATAAGGACAGTAAGGCCATAGAATGGCTGGGCAAAAAGGTTTTATACTGCTGCTTCCCTGGCCTTTTGGGCTATTAATTATAAGACCATATGACTAGGTATATCTTAGCTGTTCTTTCTCAGGCCTGTCTAGTTATTTCTGACCTTCGTGATTCAGAGGAGAAAGTTTTGACCCTCTTTGTTGTGATCTCTTCACATGTGTCATGCCATTCTATTAAATGTAGTTGTGATGCAGCTTATGCTTCTAGAGCCGATTCGTTTGGCTGTGTGAGGTGCTACTCTTTGCTTTGCCTGCAGCCTTTGCCGGATATTCAGGCTAAACTGATAAATGCTCCCCCTGATTATCTTTTATGGTTCTGCAGCGGCTGAGCTTTTTAAGTTCCTACAGGAAAAAAGGTGCAAGGCCTTAAAGGAGTTGAAGCATATTTGTTCACTGTTTTCCTAAATTTCAGAAGAATTGTCCCTCTAAGCCTGCCTTTGTAAGTAGGTAGCCTCATACTCCTCCCAAAGGGAAGAAGAGTGCTACAGGGGCTCCTCCTGCTAAGTTTACTCAGACGTCTACTACTCAGAAGCCTCCTTTTCCAGACAAGCCAGGATGTTCATCGTGCATACAGCTGCAGTCATAACAGATGGGTTGTCCTGCCGTCAGGCGGGTCCTCGGTCGGCCGAATTCCAAAGTCTAGGTCCGGTGTCGGTTGCTGTCGCTTCTTCCCTGACGTCAGTGCGACAGGGGTATAAAAGAACCAGCCAACGCCATTTTCTTCAGTCTTTCTTGCCACGCGGTGCCCGAAGCAGAAGCAGTTCGCAAGTGCCGGTCGGCCAGCTCCTGAGATTACGAATATCTACAATCGAAGTCTTCTTGAAAGCTAAGTACCCCGTTGGGGAAACTTTTCTTGCCTCAGACCGATGTCAGACAAAGTTAATTGCATTTCATGTGGGAAGCAAATACCGCATAAGGATTTTCATTCCCTCTGCATTCCTTGCTTAGGCCCAGACCACGACGTCTCGGCCTGTCGTTTTTGTGCTACATTCAACAAACGCACCATTAAGCGTCGGGCGGAGTTCGCCCAGCACTTTTTTGGCAAAAAATTTAACTACATAATGTCGTCGGATACTCCGACTCCAGATTTGACTAAAAAAACGCAAAGATAAGGACCGACACACGAGGTCCGCAGCCTCTACCGATACCACACCAAAGCCGACTACAGGTGGTCCAGTTCTCAGCGAGGCACCTACGCAGCTCCTGACTACCGACGACACTTCATTGGCGGTGTCTTCTGTACCCGAGGTCGCAGGCTCTTCGGCCCACACCCAGACTACAGATACCGAAGCCACTCTTGGCGGTGAAACTCAGAGTTTAGACAGGTCTGCCTCCTCTCAAGGTGTCTTCAGGCCTTCCTCTTCTTTTTCCATCAAGGCTTTCACCAAGTCTAAGACAGCCATGCATTCTAAAAAACAAACCCCACAGGGTCCTTCTCAAGGCCCCATGCCTAAATTGCAGATGCTCAAAATGGCTGAGGACTTAATTACTCTTATCAGGGGTTCTCAACCCCCGCCCCCCCAGAAAAAAGGCCCAGAGTGGAGGAAGAATCCCCCTCTTGGGACCAGGCTTCCATTATTTCAGAACATTCTGATGACCAGGAACATTCATACTCCCCTTTTGAAGATTCTGATGCAGAGGAGTCCATTCCTTCTGTCTCCCCCCCTGAGGATTACTCTTTTGGGGAAACCTTGCATACCTTGAGGGAACACTTCCATTGGGAAGGCCAAGAGTACTCAGACTCCAAGAAAAGGCTTAGGGAATTACCTTCAGAGAGGGATTCCAGAGCTTTAGAAAGTGGGGGAAAAAGGTATGCACCTCGGCCACCTTATCCATGAGGGCATTAAACTGCCAGTTCCATATGTTAAAGTACCAACAGTTTCTGTTATCACAGCTGAGAAACAAAATGTCACAACCTGAACAACCAGGTTTGAAGGAGTTGCAGGATTTGATACATAGTGCAGAGCAAGTAGGTAAACATACCTTGCAATGTGGTTTTGATGCTTTAGAAGCCTCATGTAGAGCTGCTGTTACAGGATTAGTCATACGTAGACATGCTTGGCTTAGAGCAAACCTTACCAGATCAATGTCAAAGCTAAATTACTGGATGCACCTCTGCAAAAAGATGTATTGTTTGGTGCTAAAGCTGAGGAGGTATTAAAGAAAATGGAGGAAAAGGCAAAATCAATGCAAACAGTGAAAGATTTCCTACAGGTACAACCTCCACATTTCAGTAGAAATTGGCCTTCAAAAAATTGGTCCTTTCCAGCCACTGACAGACCCCAAAGAGGTAGATACAGGCGCCCGAGGGGTAGAGGGCAATCTCAAGGATCGTTTAGAGGCAGACAATGGCAAGCACCTACCCAAAGAGGTAGTGAGGATAGTTCACAGCCATTCAGAAAGCAGAACCAATGACTTTCCCCTTTGCATGCCAAGCAAGGCTCAAATGGCAGCACCTTTAGGCGGGAAACTGGCACTATTTTCAAAAAATTGGCATATTGTCACAAAAGACAAATGGATCCTGGACATTATAGACAGAGGCTACAGATTCCACTTTCACACCCTTCCAAAAATGAGAGGCATGCCAAACCTGCCACACAATCAAAGGGCAGAGGCACAAAAACAAATTTCAGATCGCATGGACATGAAAGCTATTCAAGTGGTACCTGCACAAGAACAGGGTCAAGGTTTTTATTCCAGACTATTCCTGGTATCAAGGAAGGGCAAAGATTGGAGACCTATTTTGGACCTATCTATCCTAAACACTTTTTTTACTCGTGCCAAAATTCAAGATGCTCACATTACAGCAGCTTCTTCCCATGCTGGGCAAGGAGTCTTGGCTGGTAACATTGGACCTCAAGGAGGCATACCTGCATGTCCCTATCAGACAAGATTGCAGAAGATACCTCAGATTTCTTGCAGGTTCAACACATTATCAATTCTCTGCATTGCCCTTTGGCTTATCTACTGCGCCCAGAGTGTTCACGAAATGCCTGGCATCAGTAATTGCCTACTGTAAACTACAAGGGATACAAATATACCCATATCTGGACGACTGCCTGATCCAAGCGGACAGCAAGCACATACTTCTGAAACATCTGGCTTTTGGAATAAGGTTGTTGAATTCCCTGGGATACACAGTCAACAAAAAGAAATCAAGGCTACTATCATCTCAAACAATAATTTTCCTTGGTGCCAACTTGGATACAAACACACAGATGGCCTACCTCACGCCAGAGAAACAAGGGCAACTAACTCAATACTTCAGAAAAATGGCAACTTTCACCAGGCTGACTGCAAGGAAAATCCTGCAGGCTCTGGGATTCATGGCATCTTGCATCCTACTAATCCCATGTGCAAAGCTGCATATGAGGAAACTTCAATGGTACCTAAAAAAACCTATGGTCTCAGCACAGCCACAGCTTGGAAACAATAATACCACTTATTCCATGTCTTCAAAAGGAATTTCTGTGGTGGGCTCAAGCATGCCAAACAAACACAGGTCTCCCATTCTGCAAGCCTCAAGTAAGCCAAATCATCACAACAGATGCCTCGGATTACACCTGGGGGGCGCACATAACAAATCGGTGCATTCAGGGCAGATGGTCCCAAAAAGAAAAGCACCTACACATCAGTCAAAGGGAAATGCTAGCAGTAATAAATGCTATTATAGCTTTCAAAGACCTGCTGCATCCAGGCCAGCTATTGACAAGGACAGACAACACCACAGTAATGTGGTACATAAACAAACAGGGAGGAACTCATTCATACCCCCTATGCAGGCTAGCCATGTCTCTTTGGAACATGGCTCTAGAATTACAAATCGAGCTTCAAGCACAGTTCCTGCCAGGCAAGGAAAACACGCTGGCAGACAACCTAAGCAGAAATATGACAGATCCACACAAATGGAAGTTGCATCCTCAAGTTTTTTCAAAGATAATTCAAGCATGGGGAAGGCCAGACATAGATCTCTTTGCCTCCCACAGAAATCACCAATTGGCAAAATTCTGCTCAAGGACCTTTCATCCACAGGCCTGGAAAGTAGACGCACTCTTTCAGTTGAACAACAATGACAGTCTATGCCTTTCCACCTCTTTCTCTGCTCCCCAAAGTTCCATTTAAAACCAGAGCAGACAGACCACAGATGATTCTCATCGCTCCAGACTGGCCAAGGCAACACTGGTACCCACTCTTGAGGAGCCTGACGCATACCCCACCATGGATCCTGCCTCTAATGCCTCTTCTACTGACTCAGCACAACTTCAAAACTCTTCACAGTCAGCTGAAAACACTCAATCTAGCCGCATGGAAGATTCCTTAAAATCACAACAGACCCTACTCTCCAAGGAGGTACAGGATGTCATTTTGGAGGCCAGAAGACCTTCTACTAGAAAAGCCTACTCCGCCAAATGGAAACGGTTTTGTGCTTGGAATGAGAAAAAGGGCCAGAACCCTGGGATATTGAATTTACCTCAAATATTACAGTACCTAGCTGAGATGCTAAGCAGTGGACTTAATTCTCTTCCATCAAAATCCATGCCTCAGCCATTTCTGCAGAATACAACACTGATCCTCCTTTATTCTCTCACCCCCTCTTAAGACAGTTCCTCAGAGGGGCTAATCATATTAAACCCCCAAGGAAACAACCAGTGCCTGCTTGGGATCTCAATTTCATTCTAGAGAAACTGACTTTGCCTCCTTTCGAGCCAGCTGCCTCATCAGAACTACAATATTTGTCCTGGAAAACAGCCTTCCTGCTGGCTATCACCTCAGCTCGCAGGATTTCTGAACTACAAGCCCTCATGGTTGTGCAACCTTTCATCATTTTCCATCAGGACAGAGTTTCCTTATGAACCAACCCTTCCTTTATGCCAAAGGTAGTATCCAGGGTAGCCTTGAATCAGCCTATCCACTTGCCTACCTTTTACCCCAATCCCCAAAACAAAGGGGAGAGGCTACTACATTCTTTGGACATTCACAGGCAACTACACTATTATTTGGACAGAACAAAGCCTTTCAGAAAATCTGAGCAACTCTGTGTCCTATGCTACAGGGGCTCAAGGGAAGCCCATTTCCAAACAGACAATCTCAAAGTGGATAGCCCACTGCATACCCTTTTGTTACTCTCTTCATGGTAAAACTGTACCTGCAGGCATAAGGTCGCACTCCACTAGGGCCACAGCTACCTCTGCAGCTTTCCTCAGGGGGGTTCCTACCAAAGATATTTTGGAAGCTGCCACTTGGAGTTCTGTGCATACCTTCTCCAAGCACTATCACCTGCCTTTATACTCCAAATCTAGAGCAGGTTTTGCCACTGCAGTTTTGCAGGGCATCCTAGCTCCTCCTAGTTCCACCTAGTGCCTACAACCCTTATTTTAGCTTTGGGATTCTACCCATCTGTTATGACTGCAGCTGTATGCACGATGAACATGGTACAGTTTTGTACCTACCATAAATGTAGATGTTCGAGTGCTAATATAGCTGCAGTCCAAGTTTCCCTCCCTCCTTCCCCTCTGGAACAGGCCTAATGGCCAACACCTCCTCATACAACCTGATTGGGGTATTCTTTTATGGTGTATTTGCTTGCAACTACTGTTTTGTGATTATACTGCATTGCATTATTGCATAAATTTATGTATTGCCTTCCTTCTGGGGGCACCTGACATCTGGGGCAAGAAAAACTGAAGAAAATGGCGTCTGCTGGTTCTTTTATACCCCTGTCGCACTGACATCAGGGAAGAAGCAACGACAACAGACGCCGGACCTAGACTTTGGAATTCGGCCGACCGAGGACCCGCCTGACGGCAGGACAACCCATCTGTTATGACTGCAGCTGTATTAGCACTCGAACATCTACATTTATGGTAGGTACAAAACTGTACTTACTGACTGTCTTCTTCCCTCCATCCTAATTCAAGTTTCTTTGTCTCCTCATCTTTACCCTCCTTCCCAATTGGTTGAGGATCACTCAGGATTCTTGGGTGCTGTCCATCCCTCAGGGGATACTTCATGGTCTGGAAATCCCTTCCTCCTTTTCTGGGCATTCATCAACCTCACGAACAGCTGCCTTTCTCTGTGCACTTCAGGGGCTTTTCTCTCAAGGCACCAACGAAGCAGTTTCTGCTCCTCAAAGGGGGGAGGGTTTTTTTTTATTTCAAAATGTTTTTGTTCCCAGGAAAGAAGGCACCTGGAGGCCCATTCTGAAACTTTGCCCAGCTCAGTACCTTTCTGAAGGTCTCTTCATTTTGAATGCCGTCTTTTCAGACTTTGCTTCCACCTCTACTTCAGGCTGTCTTGGACTCTGTAGATCTCAAGGATGCCTATCTTCACATCCCTATTCATTCCCATTTCAGGAAATATTTGCATTTCTGTGTTTCTTCCTTGCATTTTCAGTCGTTTGCTTTGCCATTTGGCCTTTTTATTGCCCCAATGGTATTCACGAAATGCCTCGCTCCTGTGATTGCCTGTTGCCGGATGAAGGTGATACGTCTTTCCTTACCTAATGACTTACTCATTCAAGCTTCCTCCCCAGAGACATAACTTCAACATATTTACTATGCTGTTGCAAAGCCTGGAGTTTGATAAACTTACAGAATCCTTTGACTCCTTTTCAGGATCACATTTTTGTAGGTTGCAGGCTCCAGACCATTCATATGCTGGCTTCCCTGTCACCACCCAAGGGTCTTAGTCTGCCTTTTTTAGTCCCTTCTTCCTCGGGTCTCAGTTACAACCAGGAATTTGAGGGCTGTGGGATTCATGGCTTCCACCATTCCTATGTTACCTCTAGCAAGAGTCCATATGAGGAAACTGCAGTGGTTCCTAAAGTCAGTATGGCTCCAATACTGTCATCCCTTGGACTTTCTAGGCCCTCTTCTTCCATGCTTCAAATTAAAGTTTTATTGGTGGATTCATCAGCAGTCTCTCAACCTAGAATTTGCTTTTTGGCCCCAAGCCCCCCCCCCCATATACTCTTTCAGATGTGGGTTGGAGTGCTTTTTAGCCCCTCAAGGTTCAAGTTCTTTGACCCATTTATCAGAGTGCAGACCATGTCATCATCAAGGAGATGAGAGCTCTCCTCCTTGCTCCTTAGGCTTTTCATACTGTCTTTCAAGGGCCTGTCGGTCTTTGCAAACAACACTACAGTGACGTGTTATGTCAACAAGCAAAGGAGTGACATGGTCCTACCTTCTGTGTAGACTGGCTCTTAAAGTTTGGGGTGTGGCTGTCCAGTGTTGGGTAACTCTTTTCAGGCTGGCTTTTCTTCAGAACAAAACATTGTGGCAGACCTGAGCAGGTCCATAAGACAGGCTCTTGAATGGATGCTTCACAGAGATGTTTCTTGACATTGTCCACCAGTAGGGTACTCCTTGGGTAGATCTTCTTGCCTCTCCCCTGAACAGACAACTTCCTCTCTCTTGCAGTGGAGTCCCAAGTCCTCTGGAATGTTAGGTGGGTGCTCTCTGCTTTTCTTGGAAAGGGATATTTGTCTGCCTTCCCTCCCCTTCCTCTTACACCGAGGATCCTGTTCAAGTTAAAGTAGGGGTTGCACAAAATCTTGCTGGTAACTCACTTTTGACTCTGATAGCATTGGTTCCCTCCTCTTCTGCACCTAGCCAGTGGCAATCCGCATAGGTTATGCCACAGGGTGGACCTACTCACACAAGACAAGGGGCCTCGCATCCCATTCTCACTTGTTCACTCTTAACTGACACTGTGGGGGATAGGGTTTTGATCCCTTTTTAGGCACTTTTTTCTGAGGACCTGCTTCAAGTTCTGCAGGAAGCCAAGAAACCCACTACCAGGAAATCCATGACCTCTTGTGATAGCATAAACCGCTTCATACCACTCCCCGACTGATGGAGAGGTTACCTATGTTGCGGATGTACACTAATGCTTTATACGAGCATCGATACAGTTGTACTGCAGTACCTGATAGGACCAAAGCATGATCCTCAAGGAAGCTCATACCTGCCTAGTGGACATCTACAATAAACAAGATGTATGATAAAGAGGTAGAAATTTCTGTCTGAGTAGGAAGTTAATCTCTAGCCTGGAAGCACTCACTCATCTTAGATAAATAAGATGTTTTGTAAAGTCCTCTAAAGCTACTTGTTGTGTCTTTTGACTTTTCCCGGTTAGGGGTCGCCATAGCGGAACACCGGTCCACTAATGATTGTAGTTGATTTTTACGTGCCGACTTACCAGCCCTGATGCACAATCTTCAACGAAGGTACGCCCATTCACGCATGTCTCCACGCAGAAGACGTTCTAGCTGAGAATCGAACCGGATGCTACCTTACCACCACCACTGCAGATGAATCCAAATTAGCATCCCTTGTGAAGGAAAACCATAAGGGTTATTTAGCTGCATCTTAAGCCTCAAATGAGAAAAAAAAAAAAAAACAGATTTGCCCAGAACTTGTAGTTAATGGTACTACATATACAGAACCGCTGGATGTAGCCATCCTGCTTGTTGAGGGGTTCAGTGCAAACTTTACTCCCCTGTCCCCACCACATGTAACACAAAGCATCCCTACCACTTGTACCTCCAAGGAGCAAGACTTAAATGCCCTCTCCAAGGCCAAAAACACAGCCTTAGTGGGATCAGACAGCACCCCAGGCTATGTTCTGAATGGATTAAAATGGGAATTAGCAATACTGCTGGGCCCTTTGTTAAACCACAGCCTTGGCACAGGTTTTGTCCCTGCTAAGTAGAGAACAGCTACAGTCGTCCCTTTGCATAAAGGGAAGTGCATTCATGAACCCTGGGAACTAGACCCTTGAGCCTAATCAGCCTTATTTGCAAGGCCATGGAGCGCATCATTGTGGACCTAATCAGTAAGGATATAGATGTACAAGCACTCAAATCTACGCAGTTTGACTTCATCAAAGGGAGATCATGCCTGCTAAACTTGGTGGACTTGAGATGTACCTTGGTAGACTTTCATTTTCTTCTCCCTCATCATATCTCCACCCTTTGCTCTGTAAGGGAGGGAAAAAATCATCTGACGTCTCTTGGATATAAAAGGGATGTATACAGGCACTGTCATGCAGAAATCCTAAACTTTCTGGACCTTGTTACATACTGGTAGCCTTGCAGATTTCTTTTTATTTGGTGTATTTTTTTTCTCCCAGTCTGCAACTTTTTTTGATTTTTATAGTTCTTTCTATCCATCCACAACCATTTTTTCTGTTTTTGCACATGGGAATGGGGGTGTCACTTCAACACAGAGTTATCTAGAGCCAATGTTATACTGTTTGGTGGTTAGCCCTTCTGTGCTGCCTGATTTTTTTTTTTTTTTTTTTTAAATTATCATGCAGTATTCTATATGCCCTACTAATATCCCTTTTTAGCATCTTTGCATACGTTGCCTGTTTTGAGAACACTAGGAATATTTTATAGCATCTGTTCCTGCTTCTGTCTTAAATGGTTCCTCATTTGAAATATGCCTTTGATTCTACTGATGCTACTTATAGGGCTACTGCCACTTGAACGTTTGAGGGGATTTGCTTGGTTGAGTTCTCAACCTTCCAGAAGATGTCAAAACTGAAATTTTGATTTCTCCCTTGAATGGAAATTTTTACTAAATCAGCTCACAAAATCCGGAACCACACAACAGCCAATAACGGTTACCGAAGTAGGTGGATGCAGATGGCCACTCCAGTATAACTGGATATAAAATTAATTTTTTAAAACCTAGATTGAGTGCTTTGATCAGTTTATAGCAAGGACTTCAGAATCAGTTAACACAATTACATCAAGTTTTTAAATTCCCTACTGCAGAAATCACATGTTCTTACAGACCAATGAATTCATTCACATTTAAAATAGGCTCAGCATTCCAAATGAAAACAATTTACGAAATACAGAGTTGGTAAAAAGCACAAGTGTCAAGTGAATAAATTTTTAGCTAGAACCAGCCTTCACTGTACATGCAACACTACTGGAGTTATTTAGCTTGGTGCCAGCAGTGTTTTTATACAGGGAAGACGCAGAAAATGTTCAGGGATCGCCTATGAATACACCCGAGATATTAAAGAATGAGAACAATTCATTATTTAAACACATTGCAGAGAATCCCACCCATAGTTTCACTTGTTTTGGAATAGACAGTGTTGTAAAGGGTCTCAGGGGGGGGCGACCATGGGGTGACTTATTAGAAGTGAGAGTTAGTGGCAGATAAGCTCAGTGAAAGCTTGTCCATAGCAAACATTTTAAGGCTTCTATCTTGTGTGGCATAAATACTTTAAATAACATTGACTTTAACTTGATGATGGTGTTGTATTGTACTTTTTTGTGTTTTGACATTTGTGTTTTTTTATGTATTAGTCAACTATTTTAATTTGGAATGCTGAGTATTTTAAATGTGAATGAATTCATTGATCAGTAAGGACATGTGATTTCTGTAGCAGTAAATTAAAAAACGATGCAATTGTTTTAACTGATTCCGAAGAAGTCCTTGCTATGAACAGACGAAAGTGCTCAATCTTTGTTTTTTTTTTTTTTTTTTTTAAATAAAATCATTTTGTATCTACTTCTATCTGTGTGGTCATTTACACTCGCGTAGTTCAATGACTTTGTTATTGGTCGTTACTGAACTATCCACTACAGAAATCCTTAAGTGTGATTGCAAGAGGTAAGTCGAGGAATATCTCTGATTTTTCAGCCTTCCTTCATTCAGGTATGTTAGGGAATGTAATGCTACCCACACAACCTAAAAAACAAAATAAACCCTGTGAAGGTTACCAGCTTAACCAGTTACAATTTTATAGGTAGTTCTGTCATTTGTAAATATTAATGTAAGCCACAGGCTTGTTGTCTTAAATGGAAAAAAAGTGTTACATGTGGAACTGAAAAAATGTAACGGTGCACTCTGCTGTAAAGAAGCCAAGTCAAGCATTTTATGACCGTCTTTGATCTTTAAAGTTGGCTCCGGCCAGTCTAGATGAAGGAATTCTTGCTGTTGTTTTAAGGCCAGAGTAATGGCCAGAATTTGCATGAATAAATGTCCTTAATGGCTTTGCTTCCTGACCTGGTGTGAGCCTACTAAAGAATGTAGCCTGTTAGCCTGGGAATCTCCGGGAAGTGTGAAGAATGATGTAATGTGAACCAGGAATGTGATTTTAAAAACAGAGAATCAGAGAGCATTAAGCATTTTTGCCTTGACCATCCAACTCATCAGCACTCTGCCTGTGTTCTATAAGTAAGTTTATTTTAGACTTGTGTTTTCTCTTAGAAATAGCTAGAAACTAGAAAGATTAGACTGTTTTTCTGTGATGTCAGAACTGTACTACTGAATTATTTTAAGTATTTCTCTGGGATCTCTGAAATCTTGACTAACTGTTTAGTAAACAGTATTGTCTTGTGTTTTTATTATTTACTAAATATTTTAAAACCTTTCAACTGTGGCTGTTTTGTGTAGAGAAAAGTTAAAGCTCCAAGTGTACATTGCATGTGTATAGGGATCATGTACCAAGTCACTCTAAGCCTGGACTATTTAGTTATACTACCAATTGGATAATATTGCACAGTAATAATTGGACACCCTTTTAAGGGCCTTTGGGTAGCTGATAATTATTAGCTGGGTGGTGGCAGTGATTTCTACCTTATAGTCTAGGAAAAGGGGGCACAGCTGGAGAACCTATGCTAGCCTTCCACAGGAGTGTCTGTGTGGTTGTGTAAACTCTTAGTGTGTGTGTCAGCTACTTGGGAAGGGACACGAAACACTGGTTGGACAGAGGGTGCCGGGGGTTGTAGCTTGCCCACTAGGCTGAGATCTGGACCCTACAGCTGTGCCAGTGGGGGGTCTTTTTGGGGACCTGGAGAGCAAGGGAGCGACCATCCCCAGACTGACTGTGATCTCTGTGCACTCTTAAGGGAAATTGCACTTTACTGTGTGTATTTATCCTTTCCTCCTATATGAGACACCCCTCACTGGTGTTAGTGGTGAGGATTGAGGCTCCTTGATTGCTGGACCAGGGCACAGGCATCACAAACCCCATAAGCTGCTGGTATGCAGACATTTAAAAAGCAATCTCAGGGAAGTTCCTAAAAGAAAGGTGTACCCCCCAGAGCAAAGGTCCGTTGATTAAGGCTGATTGACTGTACATAACTCCTTCCCTTTTTCCACCCTGGAAATCCCTAATCCTTCCAGAAAGTCATTCTCCAGTTCTCTCTCCCCGGCAACATACAGTTTCAGACAGTTGGGTCCTGAAAGTAATCCAGGGTTACAGATGGCAGTGGGAGTCTCTCCCTCCTTTTCGAGGGATTTGTCCTATTCTCCCAGACTGATTTTCCATCCATAAACGGCAAGATGTCCACAAGGCTGAGGAAAGAAATAAATTGATTAAAAAAGACACAGAATGGTAAGCGCTTTCGCAGTCACTCACTTCTTCTTCAGACCGTAATACATATACTAAGAAGCTTAAATATAGTAATTAAACCAATCAAATTTAAAAACAGTCCTATCGTTTACTTAATGCAGTAAGCCCCTCTTAAGCACTGGTTTTAAGGAGGCAGCATTATTGAGATCTGGAGGGAAATTAGCTGCAAAGTCTATCTACCTTAATTCCACATATTCTGTGTCATTGGCTACATCTCCCTCTCTTAATTACAATTAATTCTCTGTAGAACTAAAAACTTTAAATGATGTTCCCCTGCCTCATGTACATGTTTAGCCAGTGAATTCTTTAGCTTAACATTACGAATATCATTTGTCTTCCATCACCCTCTCCTTCAAGGTCTGATTCGTCTTTCCAACATAAAAACCTATCACAGGAACAGCACTTCGCTAAATAAACAATATCCTTTGTTTGATGGTCAGCATAAAAAGTAAATTCAGTAGTATTTCTGAATCAGTTAATAGGATGGGCCAGTTTCTTTTTCACAACATTGCAAATTTTATTCACATCACCTGAGTATGCAAGAGTGTGACCCTGCTAATAGTCACTGCATCATCTTTTCGAGTTTCAACTGTTGATTGTTCTAACCTCTTGGAGAAATATGGGCGACTACTTTTATTATTTCTTTTAGCATCTAGAATAGCCGGCTCAATATCTCTTATTTTATACCATCTATTCAGCAGATCTACTCTTAAGTACATCCAATGCTATTTCTAGGTCCTCTACATCCGTACACAATCTCGTACATCGTAACACCTGATTCTTAACTACGGTCCTCTGTGTGTGGGATGTATACTTGTCTTATGAAGTATAGTATTTTTTCTACAGGGTTTCCTATACAAACTAGTAGAAAGTTTACCTAGTGTAATTTTACTCACAGTTGTATCTAAATCTATACTTTCATGGGAATAATGTATTGAAAATGTCAGGAAAGATGTAGTACACTCTAGATGGGGCTTAAATTCCAGCAACAGCTCAATAGAGCCATGCCAAACGAAATTTGTCATCCACAAAATGTTTGTAGAATTTAACATGAGACTTTTATCTATCTCTATAAACACTGACTGCTTTTCCCATTGTGCTAATACCGTATTCGCGTAAGTATTAGCACATGCTGTGCCCATTGCAACCCCTACTTTTCTGTAGGAAGTACTCTGTTTCAAATATAAGTACGTTATTCTCCAATATAAGCTCTAAAAGAGCACATATTACGTTGGAATTGGAGAAGGCTCCCTCAGACACTAGGAATAATCTAGCATCGTCTATTCCATCATCATTAGGAATAACAGTAAAGAGCGAGTTAATATCAAGGGTCACGAATAAAACTTCTATCCCAACATAGTTAATAGACCAATCATACAAGTCTTGAAGGAACTGTTTAGTATCTTTCAAGACAGTGTTTTATCTAAAGAGGGCCTAAGCTGCTTTTCTACATAAATAGACATTGGCTCAGTGAGCCGACCTCTACCTGACGCAATCTGATGGAAAGGGGGGGGGGGGGTTTCAATAACATCCTTATGTACTTTAGGTAAGCCATAGATGACTTGTATTGTAGGATATTCCACAGTGAAATGTGTACAGTTTGTAATCAATCTGGCTGCTCATAAGATCATACAAATAAAAATTCAGATTATTTACTATCCCTGCAATCTGAAATTTCTGTAGTTTTACATATACATCATTTAACATAGTCCACATTTGTTCAAATACTTTGATTTATCTAAAAGTACTATCCCCCTCCCTTATCTGCTGGTTGAATCACCAAACTTTGTGTTTTAGTTAACTGATTCAATGCCTCCATCTCTCTAGCTGTCAAAATAAGCCCCCTTTTGTTTAACATCAATGCAAGCCCTTATGTCATTCTCACACATTAATGAAAGCTTCTAACACTGGCCGAAAATCTGGTGTATATAGACTTGGCATCTTGAAAAAACATAAACTGCAAGGAACCACCATGAAAATAAGAACTCACAATTTAATAAAGAAAACAAGCGCTTTCACGCACACTCGGGTGCGCTTCATCAGGTTACATTCAAACAATAAAAACAATTCCTTTATATACAAAAATAATCATCAATTATTCAATTAAATAGATCAATTATTACAATAATTAAAATTGTTATAGCTTCTCTTAAAAAGGCGATGGCGTTCTGTGAACAAATGCTCTGACCTTAAACATATATATACAAGAAATATATGTTATAAATAGAAGAATTTTCTACTGATCTTGCACCATTAGCTAGCAAATCAATATGTCACATTCGCCAAAATAATAAAATCTTAATAAAGATAACCTAGTTAAATGCATTCACTTCAAGTGGGTGTCGCATGTCTTAAGCATTAATACTGAGGTGTTTAAGCATGATCAGCCTTAAGGTTTAACGTCACATGTTTTTAAGGACGCTATTTAGGTGAAAAAATATATATATATATAGATGTACTGAGGTTATTTCTTTGTATTTAAGATCTGTTCACTTGGGAAGGCATGAAGTCACGACAATCCCAAAGTGAACATATAATGTCGAATAAAAACATAAAAGGACCATCTAAACGAGCATGTATCAAATATCCATAGTCCTTTTCAAAAAATTTATTGTAGGTGGTTCCGTTTATTAGAAACTTAATTGTTTAAAGCAATATAATATCACACTGTCTAAAAGTATATATGATATCCGTCTTGTGGGTATAAAGACATAAAGATACTATTCTATGTATGTATATATAACTCTATATTATTGTCTAAGTACATATTCAAATCTGTTTATATTGTCAGTATGTGCATACTAAGCTGTACATAATATGATGAAAACATATGTCATGTAAATAATGTATAAAACGCCTAACTAAAACGTGTATATACATTTAATTATTATTTGCATTAGGATGTGAACATGGACATACATCAGTCTAACATCTAAGTGAAAAGCAACATATTCAAGGTTATTCAGCAGTTCATTAAAAGCTTAAAGCAGTATAAAGTCACACTGCCTAAAATATATTTGATGTCTGTCTTATGAATATGAAAAGATTAGAAACTATTCTATATACATGTATATATGTCTCAATTATTATCTAAGCACATATTCAAATCCATTCATATTGTCAGCATGTGCATATTAGACTGTACATTAAGCAATGAAGACATATGCCTTGCAGATGATGCATGCATCACATGACTAAGACATGTACTAGTATTTAACTGCTGTTTATATTGGAATATATACAACAATGTACATCAGCCTAACATCTGAATAAAATGTAACAAACTCAGAGTTACACAGCAATTCAATACAATTTATATTATACAGACCCTAAAAGTGCCGGGCGAATACTGAGGGTGGAATTAAGTCCTGGATCTATATGGGCTTTTAGACTCAAGATCCATCTGAGTTCATATAATTCAAGTGTACCTATATGGTCTCCTTCTCTTCTATTAGAGTTCACTACCTGGATTACTCTAAAGCTAAAACTATGTTGAGGACAATGGTGACAATGCATGGCCAAGGCATTAGTAAGATTATTTTTCCTAATGTCATAAGTGTGGTTATATATACGATCCCTAAATCTACGTGAGGTCATCCCTACGTAGTAAGCATCACACATATTACAAGTGGCCAAGTACACAACATTACGGGTATCACAAGTGGCATAAAATGTTGGTTTAAAGACCATATTTATACCTGGAATATCAAAACTTTGAGATGTAGATATATATTTACATGTAGAACATTTTCTACAAGGATAAGTACCCATTTTATATTTTGCTCTAATATCAACAGACTGAACATCCATCCTTTCCTTACATAATGACCTCTTAAGGTTTAGACAATTACTAAACCTAAAAGTGGGTTCTTTCCCAACTATTTGCAATAACAACGGGTCCAGAAGCAAAATTTTCCAATTGCTCTTGATAATCTTTATGATGTGTTCCACATCATTAGTATATTTGACACCAAAGGCTAGATGTTTTTCATTCCTTCCTAAATGATGGGTATAGCCTCCTCTCTTCTTGTGTATAGGTGTTTCAAATACTGTGTCAATTATTTTGTTGATCATATTTAATGGATATCCCCTGTCAATAAAATATTCCTTCTGACATTCTATCATCCTCAGAGCATCCTGGTCATTACTACAGAGCCTGAGTATTCTGATCATTTGGCCTTTTACGATATTACGAAAAACATATCGTGGATGTAGGCTATCAAAATGCTATTTTTCCAGCATGGTTTCTTGTATAATGTAGTAGCTATGCTATTATCTATCTCCTTCATGATGGTAATGTCTAGAAAATTCACACTTATGGTGGAAAATTCATATGTGAAACTTAGGAACGAGGTGGTAGATTCCATATAAAGTCCATATAATCTAAAAGTACTATCCCCCTCCCTTATCTGCTGGTTGAATCACCAAACTTTGTGTTTTAGTTAACTGATTCAATGCCTCCATCTCTCTAGCTGTCAAAATAAGCCCCCTTTTGTTTAACATCAATGCAAGCCCTTATGTCATTCTCACACATTAATGAAAGCTTCTAACACTGGCCGAAAATCTGGTGTATATAGACTTGGCTTCTTAAAAAACATTGAATGCTTCATTCTTTATTGGAAACATAACATTAAGTATAACATTTCTGGCAAACATTCTTAATTCTAAAATAGTATCAACCAAATTGGTTCTGGTTGCAGGAACCAAAGGAAAGGCCTTTGTTTAGGACGTTATATTGCTCCTTTGTAAGTTCATAGGTGGACAAATTAAACACCAAGTCACCTGCTTGCGACTCCGAGTCGCAGGCCCCTTCCACTTGTCTTCTGTGGCCGAAGTCCATCTCTGCTTCCTCTTTCAACTTCAGGATCGCCCTATCAATTTTTCTTGCCGAATAGGGAGAGCTTTGGCCCAAAAAAATAGAACTTGAAGATGGACTTACTCTGGAAACTGAGTCTGCAACGATTCTCCATCAGGCCTCCTTGCAGGCAAGCATGGAAAACAGATATGAATATTCATTCTTGACGGGGCTATTCCTTTATGCAAATCCAACCTTTCACTGATTTCCTTGGTAATTTTGAAGAATCAGGACACTCAAAATAATCATTACAGTGATTACCTTTTGACTCTGGCAACATTGGATGTTCTTTGTTTCACTGTTGCAGTCATCACTCTTGGGTTATCTGCCTGCAGGTAGCACTCAGTCGGCCCGAATAACAGTCTCTTGGGATTTCTGAGGATGCTTTCGTCTCTTCCATGATGTCAGGTCGTCAGGGGTATATAAAACATGCAGCCGACACCATTACTCCAGCTTTTCTTGCCATGCAGGAGCCTGAAGCAGTTCACAAGTGCTGGTCTGCCGCTACCTGAAATTTACGTTTTTCATGTTTCAAATCTGATGTCTTCTAAAGCCAAATACCTTGATGGGGATCCTTTTTTCTTGCTCTAACCAATGTCAGAAAAAGTTAACAATTATCTTGCCTGTGGAAAGCAAATACCTCACAGAGATTTCCATGCTTACTGCGTCACCTGTTTAGGCCCAGACCACGAAGTTGCTTGCTGTAGGTTTTGTGCCTTGTTCAACGCACTAACTATTCGTCATTGGGCTATCTTTGTTGCTAAATTCTTCTGCTCTTGTTCTTCGTATTCTGAAATGGCTTTAAGCCATCTGACTACTGATCATCTGAAAAAACATAAGGATAAAGACAGACCACATAGGTCCAAAACTACCGACGATGCTTCCATTAAGCTAGTTGCCAGTCCGCCGGTACTGAGTGAGCCACTTTCACAGCCCCTGATACCCACTTCTACAGATTCACAGGCCTCTACTGAGACCCATTCGGAGTCCAGTATGCCTTGAGATGCTTCTTTGACTATGTAACCAGCGGATGTCTCTACCTTGGATGAGTCCTGAGCCTCTGTGCAGGCACCAGCTTCTGATGGTGTATTCAGACCTTCTGATGTTCGTATTAAACGGACTACTTCCTTTTTGACTAAAACTACCGAATTTCTCAGGCCCAAAGTTCGCACTACACCTAGGAGACCGACCAAAGCACATTCTCAAGCTCTCATGCCTCAGAAACAAATGCTGAGAATGGCTGAAGACCATTATTTATTTTTTTATTGACATTTGTTAACTGGGTTAGTCCATCTGGGATTTTGTCACATTTTCAGTGGAGACCCGAGGAGAAAAGCTCCAGATAGTACAATAAAACATTACAGTAGTAGACAAGCACAGCAAACAGAATAGAAATAAAACTAGCATTACAGTAATAATAGAAAAACAACACTAACAACAGTTAAATGACAGCAAAAACTGTTTTTTTCCTCTCAAGATACTAAGTAACTGTACTAGTGAGGCAGATTATTCTTATTACTTTAATTAGGGGAAGCCAGCCTTTTCCCTCTAAAAGACAATTGATTTTCCTTCAGATTCTACAGACCATGAGTCCGATGACCCTGATCCAACTGTGTTTACCAGGGCATACCCTTATCCACCTATGAGGGTTCAGATGCAGAGGATTCCATTCCCTCTGCCCCCCCCCCCCCCCCCCCGACTCTCACAAATTTCTCTCTCAAATCTCACTGTGGATCCAGAGACCATTTCCCAGGGACCTAAAGATATTAAAGCTACTTACTACAAGCAAAAACCCTACCCCTTCAGACAGGAATTCTAGGTATTTAGACAGATGAGGTAAGAAGGTGGTGTACCTCTGCAACTCTTGTCATCAGGGCTTTAAATTGCCAGTTTCACATGGAGTACCAGCAGCATATTATGGAACTATTTAAACAAAAAATGTTTATTCCTGATTGTGCAGAAAATAAAGATTTACAAGAGTCAATGCATTCTGCTAACCAAGTTGGTAAACATACTTTGCAGTGTGGTTTTGATGCCTTAGAAGCATCTTGCTGGGCTGCTGTCACTGGGTCTGTTCTGAGAAAGTGTACTTGGCTGAAAGAACAAATCTTGCCAGACCATATCAAAGCAAATTTACTAGATGCTCCATTAAATCAAGATTGTTTGGCACAAAGGCAGAAGAAGTTCTTAAAAAGATGGAGGAAAAAGCTAAATATACGCAAACTGATGAAGATTTCTTACAGGTACAGCCACCTATATTTAGTATGTATTAGCCTTCTAAGAACTGGTTCTTTCCAGTTCCTCCCTGGCCTTCTCCGTCCAAACCCAGGGGCAGCAGACCATAAAGACTACAGTCTCAGGGTATGCACAGTCCTAAGCAATGGAGTGCTCCCACCTCAAAATAGGGAGTGGTTAGCCACCCTGTTATGGAAAAAGTTCACAATGACTTATCCTGCATCCTGCCCAGCCATGCCCAGGTACTTGCACCCCTAGAAGGAAAATTCACCCTGCAAGCAATAAACTGGGAATACATTACCCAGAACCGTTGGGTCTTAAACATTGTATCCCAGGGATACAGATTTGACTTCCATTCCGTGCCAGCCCCAAGTGGATTGCCAGACCTTCCCCCAAACCAGTGGGCAGAGGCCTAAAAGCAAGTACTTTCTTTTCTCCGTATCAGGGCTATTCAACCTGTTCCAGCAGAGCAAAGGGGACAGGGTTTCTACTCCAGACTGTTTCTGGTGCCCAGAAAATAAAATTCTTGGCGCCCTATCCTGGATCTGTCAATTCTCAACACCTTCCTGGTGGTACCAAAGTTCAAAATGCTTACACTCAACAGCTGCTGCCTATGCTAGCCAAGGACTCCTGGTTGGTCACCCTAGACTTAAAAGAAGCTTACCTGCACATCCCCATAAGGGAATCTTGCAGGAAATACGTACGTTTCAGGGCTAGCTCTATGCGCCATCAGTTTTCTGCACTTGTTTGTGAATACCCTGGGCGCAGTAGATAAGCCCAAGTGCCTGGCTCCAGAGATTGCATACTGCAGGCATAGAAACATTCAAATTTACCATACATGGATGATTGCCTGATTCAGGTGGACAGTCAGGAATTGCTCCTTCAGCACCTGACATTTGTAGAGACTCATAACTTCTCTGGTGTATAGCATCAATGACAAGAACTCTCATCTGGTACTCGGCCAAGAAATTGTATTCCTGGGAGCTAGCTTGAACACAACTTCCCAGATGGCATTCCTCACTCCAGAAAAGCAGGTTTATTTGACAAATTACTTCAAACTACTGGCCTCACAACCCCCCACCTATCTGCAAGAAAAATACTGCAAGCCCTAGGGTACATGGCTTCATGCATTGTCCTAATTTCATATGCAAGACTGCATTTGAGGAAACTTCAGTGGTACTCAACTCTGTGGTGATAACATTCTTAGGACCTGGAAACTGATTTTGATCATTCCTTGCCTAAGGACAGAGTTCCTTTGGTGAGCAGAGGCCTGCAACCACAAGGGACTCCCTTTCACTCAACCCCATACCACCCAAACCCTGATAAGACTCCTCAGACTATGCATGCGGGGCTCACATGGCAGGCAAATGCATTCAAGGCAAATGGAGCCCGGGGCAAATGCACCTGCATATCAATCAAAAAGAAATGTTAGCTGTACAGAATGCCCTGACAGCCTTCAAGTACCTTTTCCTTCCAAGGCAACTCTTGGTAAAGACAGACAACACCACAGTTATGTGGTACATAAACAAGCAGGGGGGGGGGACTCATTCCTACCCACTCTGCAGGTTAGCCATGGCTCTGTGGAACACAGCCGTAAGCAACCAAGTGTACCTGCAAGCTCAATTCCTGCCAGGCAAACATAATTCACTGGCAGACGACTTGAGCAAAAATCTAATGGACCCACACAAGTGCTAACTGGAACCCCATTCATTCAAGCTTCTAATCCTCCGGTGGGGGACACCAGAGGTGGACCTCTTTGCTTCCCCCCAGAACCATCAGTTGAGCAAATTTTGCACCAGAACTCCCCACAGCCAAGCATGGAAAGTGGATGCCCTATCCTTTACATGGGAAAACCTCTCAATCTATGCCTTCCCCCTCTGCCTGAAAGTACTACTCAAGATCAAACAGGGCAGGCCAAGGACAATCCTTATTGCACCAGACTGGCCACGCCAGCACTGGTACTCACTTCTACAGTCTGACAGTGCCACCCTGGCACCTGCATCAGACCCCTTCTCTGCTGTCCCAGCAGGAGGGCCAGATTTTGCATCCTCAGCTGCAAACCCTGAACCTAGCAGCCTGGCTTATTCCCTGAATATATCACCAGCAACCCTCAGCAAACAGGTGCTGGATGTCATCCTTCAGGCCAGGAGGCCTAGTACTAGGAAATGCTATTCAGAAAAGTGGAAAAGGTACTGTGCTTGGAGCCAGTCTCAGGGAAAGGACACAGCCGTGCCCATCTTACCTCTAATCCTAGATTATGTAGCAGAGCTGCTCCACAAAGGCTTGTCCTTCTTTCCCCCTTTTGAGCCTGCTGCTACAGCAGAGTTAAAATTCCTCTCTTGGAAAACAGCCCTACCTATAGCCATCACTTCAGCAAGAAGAGTGTCCGAGTTACAGGCCCTTATGGCTGTGGAAGCCATTATCTTCCATGAGGACAGAGTTTCCCTCAGGACTAACATCATTTATGCCCAAGGTGGTATCCAGTGTGGCTTTAAACCAGTCCATCCATTTACCAACCTTTTTTTCCTAACCCTCAGAATAAAGGGGAAAGGATCCTGCACTCCTTGGATGTGCAGAGACAGCTTAGGTTCTACCATGACAGGACTAAACCATTCAGAAAATTTGACCAGCTGCTAGTCAGCTTTGTTACAGAGGCAGAGGGCAAGGCCATATCAAAGCAAACCATCTCCAAATAGATAGCACACTGCTTTAATTTCTGCTACAAGCACCATGGAAAACCTGCCCCACAGAGGATCAGAACTCATTCCACTATGGCTACCTCAACATCTACAGGATTTTCTCAGGGGAGTCCCTACCAGGGATGTCCTGGAAGCTGCAACCAGGAGTTCCATACACACCTTCACCAAGTATTACCACTTGCCTATCTTTTCTAAATCCAGAGCTGGATTTGCTACAGCAGTCTTACAAGGCCAGCTAGCCAGCCCTAATACTTAACTGTCTCCACCCTTCCTCAGCTTTGGGAATCAACCCAAGTGTGATGACTGCAACAGTGAAATGCTAAGAACATAGTACAGTTGTGTACACTTAACATAAATGTAGATGTTTGTGTATTCACTGTTGCAGTCCTGGTAACCTTCCCACCACCCCCTGACTTTTCTATACCTTCTATCGATCTTTTTTTGGCCATATCTTATGGCAATGGTGTTTACTTTTTACTGGTGGTGATCCACACCATGTAATTGCTTCCAATTTTGGAGGCTCCTGACATCTAAGGCAAGAAAAACTAATGTAATGGCATCGACTGCATGTTTTATAACCCTGATGACCTGACATCATGGAAGAGGCGACTGCATCCGACGCAGAAATCCCAAGAATCTGGTATTCGGGCCGACTCTGGGCTGCCTGCAGACAGATAACCAAAGTGTGATGACTGCAACAGTGAATACACTAGCATCAACATTTATGGTAAGTGTACACAACTGTACTTTCTCCCCTCTTATGGAATTGGCAAAGGATTATCACAAACTCAGACTGGACCCTCTTCCACAAGGTAAGGGGAGTTTGCTAAACCCAATCTCAAAATGCCTTCAACTAACTGAATGGATGGTTCAGTTTTGATACCTTTTTAGGTACATTATTTTTCATGAGGACAAGCAAAAAGTACTAAAGGATTCAAGAAAGCCTGCTACAGAAGTACTGGCAAGTGGAAAAGGTGTTCTAGTTAGTGCCTAGCCGACAACCAATGCCCTGTCTGGGATTATGTACCTCTGGTCGTTAAATATTTGTGAGTTACTCTCTTACCTGCCTTTATTTCTTTGTCAATGTACATCCAGGGCCATTTCACCATGCTTGCCCATTGTTCCCTTAGTATAACTTTTTTTTTTGTTTGTTTTACAGCAACGGAGAACGCAAGATCTCTGTTGCTTTTTACAACCTGTCGTTTAACATAGCGAGACAGCTTTAAAAAAAGCAACGGAGCATCTCCATTGTTTTTTTTAAAGCTGTCTCGCTATGTTAAACTTGTTTAACATAGAGAGACAGGTTGTAAAAAGCAATGGAGATCTTGCTTTCTCTGTTGCTTTTGCCCACAGCTGTGATGGTACTGTAAGTTTTAGCATGCATAGTACATCAGAACTGCCGCAGAATACCAGACAGCCACGGAAGGGCAGCAAGGAGGCATTATACAATGCCATTATTTAAGAAAAGTAATGATTTTATTTCTTAAATAATGTCATTGTATAACAGCAATAACCCACTTTTGGGTGTTGGTGGATTACATTATTGGTGAAAGTTTAGTTGGGATTTTACATGGAGGCCACCTAGAAATCATGTCTGTGCTTCCTGGGATCTTAATCTTTTTCTGGAAAAGTGTGTTTTCCCCCTCCCTCCCTCTCATCCTTCTTGTTACTGACCTGGCTCCCTAGCACCTGTTCATGTCTGGTCCACCAACAATCTTACTTGCTGTCCCTCCCAGACTTGGTCTGGTATGCTGGGGCTTTCTGTGGAATAACACCAGGGTCTCTGCATGTCTGAGCTTCTATCCAGGGGAGGTGTTTGATTTAAAAAAAAAAAAAAAAAAAAAAGTTTCCCCTCCCCTGTGGTCCCAGTGCTATGTCTGAGAGGTGGGCGTGCAGTGGATATGTGGCATATCACCTTGCCTCCACAGCATCTCTACCATGTCTCCACCCTATTCCCTCTCTTTAGGCACACGTAACCTGTGCTGTCTTCTTCCTCTACCAGGAGTAGTCGCAGTACATGCCCACGGGCTTGCCCCCCCACCCTAGGATTTCTACACCCATCCCTCCCTGCTGCTCAGTCAGTCGCCTGAGCCACTAATTGAACCTGAGATATTCTTCGTGTTTTACTGTTGCAGTCATTACACTTGGGTTATCTGCCTGCAGGTAGCCCTCAGTCGGCCCAAATACCAGAGACTTAGTATTTCTGTGTCGGTTGCTGTCACTCCAGGACTGACGTAAGGTTGTCGGAGGTATAAAAACAGGCAGCCAATGCCATTACATCAGTCTTTTTTGCTGAGGAGCCCGTAGCAGAAGCACTTGGCATGAGTGCTGGTCGGTCACTACCTGTGTTTTTAGTTTACGAATTGAGTCATCTTGAAGTCTTGTAAAGCCAAGTACCCCGTTGGGGATCCTTTTGTCTTGCTCTAACCGATGTCAGAAAAAAGTTCATCTTGGCTGTGGAAAACAAATACCACAATGAGATTTTCATTCTTACTGCGTTACCTGTTTTGGCCCAGACCATGACGTACCTCGCTGTCAATTTTGTGCCTTGTTCACCGCCCGGACCATCAGTCGTCTGGCCCTTTTTGTTGCTAAATACTTTCGTTCTCCATATTCCGAAATGGCTTCAGTAAGCCATCAAACTACCGATATTCTGAAAAAACGCAAGGATAAAGACAAGACAGACCACACAGGTCCAAAGCTGTTGATGCTTCCGTTAAGCTAGTCGCCGGTACTCTGTGAGATGCTTTTGCAGCCCCTGATGCCCGTTTCAGTGGATTCGCAGGTTTCTACCAAGACCCATTCAGAGTCCGGTATGCTACGAGACTCTTCTTTGGCTATGGAACCTGCAGATGTCTCTACCTTGGATGGGTCCAGAGCCGCTGAGCAGGCACTGGCTTCTGAGGAAATACTTTGCAGTACCGATGTTCAACACAAACCGACTTTTAGCATCTTCATTTCTGTCTAAAACTACCAAGTTTCTAAGGCCAAGAGTACACGCTACGCCTAGAAAACCGAATACCCAAGTGCATGCACCTGCTTCCTTGCCACAACATCAAATGCTTAAAATGGCAGAAGACCTTATGCTGATTAGGGCAATCCAACCTTCCCCTGCTGAGAGAGACCAGTCCCCAGCAGCCTCAACAGACAGAGTCCGACTCTGTGTTATCTGACTATGAAGACTTGCCATTATCTGCTTATGAGGATTCAGATGTAGAGGAATTCAATCCCTCTGCCTCTCCTCCAGAGGACTTTTCTTTTGGTGAAACCATTCATACTTTGAGAGCATTTCCATTGGGAATGCCAAGACTACCCTCAATCTAAGCAGAGACTCAAAGAATTTCTAGATTTGCCACAAAATAGGCCTTTAGCAATATCCCCAGTCCTGGATGTTGTGGATGTCTTTATGGAATCCAGCTCAACTCCTGATACTTTTCCCCCTGCTCCTAGTAAACCAGACGGGTACTACAGAGTACCTGACTCTCTCAAATTCCTTTTCAAGAATCCTACTGCTGACCCAGAGGTCATCTCCCAGGGCCCTAAAGGTATCAAAGCAACTACAGCAAAGAACTCCACCCATTTGGACAGGGATTCCAGAGCTTTGGACAGATGGGGTAAGAAAGTTTATACCTCTGCAGCTCTCTCCATTAGGACTTTGAATTGTCAGTTTCACATGCTCAAGTACCAACAACATATTATGGAACTTGAGAAGAAAATAAAGAATTGTAAGAGCTTATGCATTCTGCAGGCCAAGTCAGCAAGCATACATTACAGTGTGGCTTTGACGCCCTAGAAGCATCTTGCAGGGCATCAGTCTCTGGTTCTGTACTGAGAAGGCATGCTTGGCTTAAGGAGCAGACTTTGCCAGACCATGTTAAATCAGTTACTAGACGCTCCTTTGAACAAGGGCTATGTGTTTGGCACCAAAGCAGAAGAGGTTTTTAAGGTGGAAGAAAAAGCTAAATCTATGCAGACAGTCAAAGAACTTTTGCAAGTACAGCCTCCTAGATTCAGTAGGCATTGCCCCTCAGAACATTGGTCCTTTCCAGCCCCCTCAAGGCCATTTCAAACTAGACCCAGGGGAAACGGACCCCCAGATTACAGGGTATGCAAAGATCTAAGAATTTTAGTGCAGCCACCTGTAATGCAGGGAGTGCTAAGCCACCCCCTTATGGAAAGAATTCCCAATGACTTCTCTACTCTTCCCCCAACCTCTGCCCAACTGCTTGTGCCCCTAGGAGGAAAACTTGCCCTTCATGCAAAAAACTGGACTTCCATCACCAAAGACCAATGGGTCCTCAACATTGTAATACCTGGGGTATAAATTCTACTTCCATTCTCTGCCAACCCCACAAGGGTTCCCACACCTCCCTCCAAACCAGTGGGTAGAGGCCCAAAACTAAGTTCAATCTCTGCTATAAGGGTAATTCATTCTGTTTTTGCAGAACAGATAGGTCAAGGATTCTATTCTAGACTTTTCCGGCTACCCAGGAAAGAGGGCACTTGGCGTCCAATCCTAGATCTTTCAATTCTCAACACCTTCTCAGCGGTACCAAAATTCAGAATGATCACCCTGCAGCAGCTTCTACCTATGCTAGCCAAAGATGCCTGGTTAGCCCCTCTAGAGTTGAAAGAAGCCTATCTGCGCATCCGTGTTAAGGGAGTCATGCAGGAAATACCTACGCTTCAGGGCAGGATCTATGCATTATCAGTTCTCTACACTACCCTTTGGCTTATCCACTGCTCCCACAGTATTCACAAAACGCCTGGCCCCAGCCATTGCTTACTGCAGACAGAGATTTTCAAATTTACCTGTACTTGGACAACTGCCTGATTCGGGCAGATGGGAATTGCTGTTGCAGCACCTGATATTTGTAAAAAAAAACCTTCTAACCTCCCTGGGATACACCATCAATGAAAATAAATCAAAACTAGTCCCCACTCAAGATTGCATTCCTGGGAGCAAGCTTGAACACAGCATCCCAGATGGCATTCCTCACTCCAGCAAAACAAGCCTGTCTGACAGACTATTTTACTCAAATGACCAGCAGAACCCAGCTGTCCGCAAGGAAAATCCTGCAGGCCCTAGGGTTCATAGCCTCATGCATCTTACTAATTCCATATATCAGACTGCTTATGAGGAAACTTCAGTGGTACTTGGTCTTTGGTGCCAACATTCTCAGGACCTGGAAACCATCATTCAGGTCATACCCTGTCTAAGGACAGAGTTTCTTTGGTGGGCAACAGCATGCAACCACAACAAGGGACTGCTCTTTACCCAACCCTTTTTACCTTTACTCTTTTTCTCAACCCCACACCACCCAGACCCTAACCACAGATGCATCAGACTATGCTTGGGGGCACACATGGATGGCAAGTGCATTTAAGGCCACTGGAGCCCAATTCAAATTCATCTGCACATCAACCAAAAAGAGATGCTAGCTGTGCAATATGCTCTGACTGCTTTCATATCCTACTCTCACCAGGACACCTGCTAATAAAAACAGAACACCAGTTATGTGGTACATCAACAAGCAGGGGGGAACCCACTCCGCAGGCTAGCCATGGCCCTATGGAACATGGCCTTAGACATGCAGGTCAATCTGCAAGCTCAGTTCCTGCCAGGCAAACAAAACTCACTGGCAGATGACTTGAGCAGAAATCTCCTAGACCCACATGAGTGGCAGTTAGAGCCCAGCACCTTCAACCTTCTGATTCAGTAATGGGTGACCCCAGAGGTGGATCTCTTTGCCTCCCCCTGCAATCACCAGCTCGGCAAATTCTGCACCAGGACACCTCACAGCAGGGCCTGGAAAGTGGATGCCCTGTCCTTCCAGTGGGTAAACCTCTCAATCGATGCCTTTCCCTCTCTGCCCCTTCTCCCAAGAGTATTGATCAAGATAAGACAAGACAGACCAAGGACAATTCTGATTGCCCCAGACTGGCCATTGCAGCACTGGTATCCACTCCTGCGCAGCCTGTCACCGGTGCCACCCTGGAACCACCTACACCAGAACCCAACCCTCCTCTCAGCAGGGGGGGGGGGGGCAGATCTTTTATCAGCATCTACAAACCCTAAATCTTGCAGCCTGGCTTATTCCTTAATCTCTCCCAATAACCAGCCTAAGCAAGCAGGTGCTGGACGTCATTCTTAAGGCCAGAAGACCCAGTTCAAGGACATCCTATGCTGATAAGTGGAAAAGGTATTGTTCTTGGAGTCAGTCTAAAGGAGAGGACACAACCCTGCCCTCCCTGCCTCTAATCCTGGGTTACTTAGCAGATCTACTCCACAGAGGCCTATCCTTCTCCATTAAGATTCATGCATCTTCCATTTCGGCTCATTACAACACTGAGCCCACCTCTCTTCTCTCACCCTCTTATCAAACAGTTCTTGAGAGGGGCAAACAACTTAAGGGCACCACGGAGAGTACCCATCCCTGCTTTGGGACCTAAACATTTTACTGGAAAAGCCCATGCTATCCCCCTTTGAGCCGGTAGCGTCTGCAGAGTTAAAATTCCTCTCTTGGAAAACCGCCGTACTTCTGGCCATCCCTTCAGCTAGAAGAGTGTCCTAGCTACAAGCACTTATAGCTGTGGAGCCCTTCATTATTTTCCATGCTGACAGGGTTTCCCTCAGGACTAACCCTTCCTTTATGCCTAAAGTGGTGTCAGTGTGGCGCTCTACTAATCTAGCCATTTGCCAACCTTCTTCCCTAATCCTCAAAATAAAGGGGAAAGGATTCTGCACTCCCTGGACGTGCACAGACAGCTCAGATTTTACCTGGATAGGACTTGAGCCTTTCAGGAAATATAACCAGTTTCTAGTCAGCTTTGCACCAGGGGCAGAGCGGAAGGACATTTCTAAACAATTTCTAAATGGATAGCACACTGCATTCATTTCTGCTACAAGCACCATGGGAAACCAACCCCTCAAGGGGTCAGAACACATTCCACTAGGGCAACTTCTACCTCTACAGCATTCCTTAGGGGAGTCCCTACCAGGGACATCCTGGAAGCTGCTACCTGGAGTTCTGTACATACCTTCACCAAGCATTACTACCTGCCTATCTTTTCCAAATCCAGGGTGGATTTTGCAACAGCAGTCCTGCAAGGCATACTAGCCAGCCCCAACTCTTCTTGACTGCCTCCACCCTTCAGCTTTGGGAATCTACCAAAGTATGATAACTGCAACAGTGAGTGTACACTCTAACATCTGCATTTATGGTAAGTGTTCACAACTATACTTTGCCTGGATCATAGTCTGGGCTTTTTCCTCTACACCACTGGAACAGCTGTTTGTGCTGGAAAAGTGTCTCCCTTTGAAATCGCTTATAAGGATGCTTTTAAGGTTCATTGTGGAAGAGTTGATTAATTGCTTTGACCTGTGCAAGAGGAGTATTTGCAAAATCACACGGTGGATGAACCCTGTTTGGTCTTCCACAGAGCTAGTTACATTAACAACACATCCTTCATTTATGCTCTAAATTGTTTCACAGTTTACTTTGAATTGGGCCATCAATCTCTGTTCTGTCCAGATAGCTTTTTTCCTTTTTTTTCCTTTTCTTTTCTTTATTCCCACCATGTGCAATTGTTCCAGGCAGTATCAAGACACATACTTTGGCTGCTGTGATGGCGTATTGGAAAGGAGTGGATTCTAGAGGCAACAACATGGTCTTCTGTATGTACTTACAAAAACATTACTAATCAGTGGCGGATTTAAGCATTGACGCAGGAGCGCACACCTCCCCCTTTTTAAAGCTCTGAGGTTATACAGCAAAAAAAAAAAAAAAAAAATACAATGCCCCATTATTTCATTGAAATTGGAAAATGTGCATCTAAAACGGTACATTTTCCTTTTCAGCTTACCATCGTTTTGCTTTTCATGATTTACGCATCAGAGATGCCATTCGAGATTGCAGTCAGCTTATCTAAATGAAGATCCTGCACTGCTGCTCCTTTGTTGAATGAAGGTATGTTGGCTGGTAGGATACATACTAGCTGAGGTGGATGACCTTGATTACCAACTTTCCCTAATGTATCTGGGCAGAAGTCAATGAGCCCTACAGGATTCCACTTCGATGTGCATAACTTGCATAATGTCTAATATTCTGTAATTTTCAGAAAACTATACTATTCTCTCTACAAATTGTTAATATTAATGAAAGAAGTATGCAAATACTTTGCTGCTAAAAGTTACAAAGTTTTCTTTTTACTTTTCCATTTTAAAACGGTCTTTTGCTGCTTGCATGTGCTGAGGAGGGATGCAGAGTATATTGGGAAAAAGATGCTAAGGATGAAGCTGCCAGATAACCGGAAAAGAGGAAGGCCTAAGATGAGGTTTATGGATGTGATGAGAGAGGACATGCAGGTGGTTGGTGTGACAGAGCAAGATGCAGAGGACAGGAAGAAATGGAAACAGTTGATCCATTGTGGCGACCCCTAACGGGAGCAGCCAAAAGAAGAATTTTACTGCTTGCCTCTAAAGACAAGATAGATGCAGGGAAGTCTTGCCCATTGAACGTTCAAACTTTGTCGCTATTGTATTACATAAGTGACTGTCTCAATCCCTTCAGCTTTAAACCAAAGGGCTCCTCCTTCGAGCTTTAGTACTGCAGAGTGCAGCAGAATTCTATCTCCACAGGGCGATTTTCGGTGGGAAATGCAATGAAAGTAGTCACCAGTAGACTCTGATAAGGGTTGCTAAGTCATTCAGATGAGAAAGTACAGTAACTGTATTAATATGTGTGTTTTGTTTAGTAAAGCTGTAACAGATGTCAGAATCATTTTCATTTTGTTAGTTCAGGTCCTTACTACAGTGCTTTGTACAAATTTAGGTCGAAACAAGTGGTGGATGTATGGTTTAAAAAGTGGCGTGAACCTTCAATAGTTAGTCACATTTTAGGAAGAGGCATTTTATACAGGTGAGTGAACTGTGTCGTTTATTCCTCGCATCTAAACTGAATAGAGTGGCTAAAGGAAGACTGAGAAGTTATACTACAGCAATAACCCACGCCTGGGTGTGGGTAATGCTGGATTTACCCACGGTTGGTGTGGTTTGGTCACGAGGGCGAAGCCTGAGTGGCCAAACAGACAACCGTGGGTAAATCCAGCATTACCAACACCCAAAAGTGGGTTATTGCTGTTATACAATGACATTATTTAAGAAATAAAATCATTACTTTTCTTAAATAATGGCATTGTATAATGCCTCCTTGCTGCCCTTCCGTGGCTGTCTGGTATTCTGCGGCAGTTCTGATGTACTATGCATGCTAAAACTTACAGTACATCAGAGCTGTGGGCAAAAGCAACGGAGAAAGCAAGATCTCCATTGCTTTTTACAACCTGTCTCTCTATGTTAAACAAGTTTAACATAGCGAGACAGCTTTAAAAAAAACAATGGAGATGCTCCGTTGCTTTTTTTAAAGCCGTCTCGCTATGTTAAATGACAGGTTGTAAAAAGCAACAGAGATCTTGCGTTCTCCGTTGCTGTAAAACAAAAAAAAAAAAAAGTTATACTAATGGAAAAAGTCCGGGCGACCGGACCTTTTTCCATTACTATAATGATTTACAACGTGCACGCTTACCAATCGGCGTGCACGTTTTGGAATATTAATGGGGGGGGGGTCGTCGTATAATAGACAATCACTACTACTTTTGATATTACAGTTTGTCTTGATAGTGTGCTGGTAATTTGTCACAGATCTGTTAACTGTCCCTTTTTTGAAGGAATGTTCCTTTCAAACATCTTAGCTGTCCTTGACTTACAGGGACGTCTTTGATTTTGACTTCATTTTTATCTCTGTCCCTCTTAATCCCTCCCAAAACTGGTTATTTTTTAGAGAAAAGGTGGTGGATTACAGTTAATAAATGACTAGTTTGAGTTACAAACTTTTTACTTTAGGAAACTTATATTAATTGACATTCTTATATTCTGTCTGTGCTGTAATAGAGGGAGAAAAAATTAAATTAGTTCAGAGGTCAGGTTCTAAATGTTCTTCAGTGAAGTCAGTCTTTCAGCCTTTTAAATCTACTGATGTACTGAACAAAAATCATTAGCAAGGAAAGAAATTTAGTAATGTGTTTAAACTGGCATCAAATGTGCCTTGAAGTATGAAAAGGGACTGGAATAATAAGCATTTGAGTTTGACTTATTCAGAAATTGCAGGGTCTTTTATTCCAACAACTTTAAGTTTATAAGAGCAGTATTTAAAAATTTGTCCTTGTTTGGGGGGGGGGGGGCTTATTCCTCCCATTATTTTAGGCTTTGTCCAGATTTTTTGTGCTAGTAGGTTAAAAGCTATGGAGGGGGCTTAGTTAAAGATTAAGATGAAGTAAAGGAAAAATGCAATAGTGGACATTTCCTAATCCTTGTTTTTTAGAATATATTCTGCAACTTTATGAATATAATATTCTGCGTGGTTAAGATATCAAATGCTGGAGATTCTATGGGGAAGAAAAAGTTAAATGGGAACATGTTTTTTGGGAGTGTATTGAGCTTGCAGATTTTAAAATTCACTAGAGAATGCTGTTGTCATAAATACTGGGGGCACCAAATGGCTGTAACTGAGATGATTCTTTTGAGCTGGGACACAGGATCCAAATTGCCTAGACATAGTAAAGCCTTTTTAAGTTTAATTCTGTAAACTGCCAAAAATAGCAATAACTAGGAAATGGAAATCAAAATCTAAACTAAATGTATTTTAAAGTACTGAATATTGTGAAAGAGATTAAGGTACTAAAATTGAGATATTTAGAAGAGGGAAGGAACAAAGTACATATAAATACTTGGAATTGTGGAAACAATACGTGAATACATGTAAAACAATATGTTCAGAAGAAAAAGTAAGGTTTTAAGAAAGACAGGAAATGAGCAATTTGTCATGCTGGATTAAACGAGAGTTGTTGCAAAGAAAGAAAACAGATTTAATATATAATGTATATAAATGAAAAAAAAAATAAGTTTTCTTTCAATGTATGTGTGCCTGCGTCTGAACTGATGATTTAATGAAGGTGTTAACTTGTACTACTGTATCTCGCACTGTCTCTCACATGCACACATAAGGGAGTAAGAATGAGTGTTATGCATTAAATCCTGCTAGGGAGGGGAAGTTAGCATTGCACTGAAACCATGTTTCAGTGCTGTTACAGATGTCCGTATTTTCAAGGGTCATAAAAGCTTTTGTGCATCACACACTACCTAGCAGTTGATGGATTGTTAGCCCCTGTTTCAGTAACCTCTCCACCATCAGTCAGATGTGGCCTTAATGGCTGTGTGTGTGTGAAAAAATTATTTTTGTTGTATTTACTATGGTGCTGCTTACTGTGATGGATTTGAATTCTTCTTAAGACACTCAGTCTTGCTGGCTGGATTCTGCTGAAATCAAAGTCTGATTATAGTTGCATTCACAGTCTGTTGCATACAGAAACTTGCAGAATATACACTGATGAGAGAATATACTTTGCGGCATCAACTCAGAGCAGTAACAAATAACTTTTTATAACAAACCATACAGACTAACATTGCAGCGTCAGGTACTGTTCTACTTTACTTCTCATATAGTACAGATGATATGAGAGATGTAATATTTACCTCGGGACAAATATGTCCCTACCAATGCCCCCTAACATAACTGGATTTAATACAGACTTTATAAATATTTTTAGTTAAACACACATCCTCTTGGTTTTGGAAAGATACTGCCTTGATGACGCAAATGCTGACATCTGTTCTTGTGCAGAAAAGCATTTTTTTAAGTAAACGTCTTGTGGATTAAACTTTCTTAGAAAAGCATATTTTTCAAGGTTATGCCTTGTGGATAAACACATGTCCTGTTGTCCATTCTTTAAAGAAAGCAGATTAGTTTTCTTTCTGATGTATCCTGTTTTTTTACATTCTTGCCAAGTCTATAAGAAGTCAGCTTTCTTGATGTGTGTGTGTAGTACACTCGTAAGCAAGTTGCTTATTTTTTTAAGCCACAGTCATTTAGTATGGATGCTGATCACATATTACTAAACTGTTTCTGCATTTAAGCAAGCTTTATTTTTATACCTTATTTATGTTACATATTTGTAACAGAATTACTTAAAACCTTGTTGAGCATAATCTTAGTGTGCAGTCTGTTGCCCCAAATTTTTCAGGAAAATGTGCCATTTTGTTCAAGGCTTTCAGGGTTTAGGTTCTCTCCTGTGGCAAAACAGGCAGCTAAATAAACTGGTCCTGACTTTCCAACAGAAGCCTGAAAAACTTATAAAACAAAAATATCCAGGCTATAGTCCAAAATGGGTTGATTTCTGTAGTACAAGTTTATTAAGTGCTTTCGGCTATGCACAGCGTAGCCTTCATCAGAATACATTGCAAAACACATACTGCTTCATTAAATAGTTTATTGACCAATCACAAAGATAAAACAATTAGTAAATCAACTCACACTACACTACTCATCGATTATTAAAAACATGTAGGTTTGTATGACTCTTAAAAACATATTATAGGTTTATATTTCACACAAAAACAATAACCAATTTATCACTGAAAACGTGTTCTATTTAAAAACATTCAAAAATCATCACTAATTTTGAAAGTAATATTTATTTCTTATTTATTCTTTCTTGCAAAATTGGGACAATGGAGATACTTTCATTTAAACCTGGGGGAAACATTGCTGCTGTTCTAAATTGTCCACAGCTCCATTTGTTAAGTGTTTTGAGATGGAAAAACTCAGCATGCTTTATAGAGATGGGGTGGGGGGGGGGACTCCACAAAGAAACAGGGAGAACATGCAAACAGACATTGGTCACAGGTCAGGATCAAACCTTGCACCTGGTGCATGGGAGGCAAAATTATGTCAACTGGTTTCTTCTGTTTCTGGTACAAAATCATCTGCAACCGAATGCATACTGCTGTCCTTCCATACGTGATGTCTGAGTTTCTTAAGGTGATATTTCCACAACCACTGAACCCAGTGTCCCACTTTCCCACTCCCATCCAGTAGTCAACTTACTAGACTGCGCCCCTTCTTTTGCAAAATCCTGTTCCGCCACTGCTGATCCTTTTCTGGATCAAAGGGCTGGCTTTGCTTAGGACTGTTCTAGAGGGTCTTCTGAATCCTTGTCCCTCCACCCAGGTTGGATAAGCTTTGGTAATCAACCCATATATCCAAAGGCTACTCGACAGTGAGAATGATTAACCTTGCGCAGTTGTGTAAGCTATACTTGCTGTAACAGTAGAAGATGAATTCTTCACTGCTGCAGTAGCTGCACCCATCCACCACCCTCCCACTTATGTATATAGTTATATTTTGGGGTATAATGTTATTTATTAGTTTATCTTTGAGGTTCAGGATGAGTAAGCTCATTGTATTGGCAAGAAAAGTCCTGAAGTTGTCTACCGACTGCTGATTTCCCTCTGAAGCTACCCAACCAGTCAGTGGTATGTGGGGGAGGAAGCCAGAGCTTTGTGAAGCTGGCTGGTTGTATCCTAGGCAGGATATAATTAAATGCTACTGCAGCAGTGAGGAAGTCCAACATCCACTGTTAATGGCAAGTGTAACTGACAAAAGTGTACTTTAACATCTGTTGTTAAGGTGAGTATACTCACAGGTGTACTTTTTTTCTTATTTGAACTATATAATATGTACATAGCTATCTCATATGTCCAGACATGGAAGATTATCTTATTGGATTTCTTTTGTGGTAAATGACTGTTGTGCATGTAGTCAGTAAAACTTTTTCTTACCTCTTCCTTAGGAAATGACTGGCTATGAAGAAGGGCTGGAATTCCTTCCAGCCATGAACACTAAAAAAGTGGAGAAGTCTGGACCAAAGAAGTATATTGTGATTGCTAGTGTGGTTCTTGGTGCATTACTGCTTTCCTTAATGGTCGGGCTGCTGGTGTGGCACTTCAATGGTAATATTTCAGCTTTTTTATTAACTTGTCTTAATGTGTATATACATTATCTTCTCAAGAATACAGTGTGTGGCTTGAATGTTTTTGTGATAAGTGAGTCTCTTTGTATAGTTGACCTGTTTGCCTTCTCTCTCGCACATCCCTTACTATAAATTTTATACTGAGCAGTGATTTTTTTTTTGTCTTCATCTAAGTACTTGAGAGCACAGATGCAGGACAGAAGTATGGACTTTGAGCACTGAAGGTAGGTAGGGGTTCACACAAGTGTTAGCATACCTTTTTCACTAGTGGTTCTGTGTCGTGATCCCCACTGGTGGAAGGTTCTTGTTAATGTGGTTAAAAGGCCTTAATTTCTTAGTTGCACTGACTTTGTGGGATTCTTGGCACTGCAGAACTCATGTGCTGTTCTGTCAGCACCTTTCTGTAGTTAGTTGAAATGACTTCAACCAAAAGTAGCTTTGAGCCCCACCCCTGTAATCATAACATGCTGTTTTCCTAATTATGCCCTTGTTTTTTAATTGGAATGACTCTTAACTTGCATGTAAGTTAGTATGACTGGAGAAGACTTGGAGCATGTTAGGGAGAAGAAATGTTGATGCAACATATTTTCTAAAGTTGCTAGTAAAACAGGGTGCAGCTGATAGGGCACCCATTTTTTTTTTTTTCACAGCATTATTTATATGCATATTAAATTGTAGGTTGTTTTCAATGGTAAGCCCTAGTAGTTTGGTGCGTATGATTTCAGTTCTGGTATTGTTTGATGGGGTGATTTTGAGAATGTGGTTTTGTCAGGCCTGTATTGTTTAGAGGTGGAGCATTGGTATGATGTCCTTCAAGAATGTAACTGCAGTCATAACATGTGGGTTGTCCTGCCTCAGGCAGCCCTTGGTCGGCCGGATTCGAAAGTCTGGGTCCGACGTCGGCTGATGTCGCATTTCTCTCCGACGTCAGAGCGGCTGGAGTACATAAGCATCAGCCGACGCCATTTTCTTCAGTCTTTCTTGCCGCGCGGTGCCCGAAGCAGAAGCAGTTCGCAAGTGCCAGTCGGTCAGCTCCTGTATTCTACGATACCGAAGTCATCAAAAAAGCTAAGTACCCCGTTGGGGACCTTTTCTTGCCTCAGCCGATGTCAGAAATTACTGAAAAAGTTAACAATTGTCTTTCTTGTGGTAAACAAATACCTCATAAGGATTTCCACTCTTACTGTCTCCCTTGCCTGGGCCCAGACCACGACGTCTCTGCCTGTGTAGCCTGTGCTCGCTTCAACAAGCGCACACTCAGGCGCCGGGCGGAGTTCGCTGAAGATTTTTTCGGTGATAATTTTGCTTACACCATGCCGTCGGATCTTCGACATCTCAAACCACCAAAAAGCGAAAAGACCGGGACCGACATCCTCGGCCCGCGTCTACCACCGACTCCACGCCAAAACCTAGCGCGAGTGCTCCGGTTCCCTCTGAGACGGTCTCTCCACCGCTCCGAACCAAAGACACCGCATTACCGACGACTCCGATTCCAGACATTACTCCGCCAGTTATAGATTTTCCTCCGGATACCGAAACCGAGGAAATGCCCGAGATCATTGCTGTAGACAAGGTCACTCCTGCACGTGGAGCTGCCAGGCCCCCTATGGCCATGTCTATTAAGGCCTACACTAGGGCTAAGGCAGCCAGCAAAACAAAGCATATTACTTCTAAATCCTTACCTCAGCCGACTCCAGAGACACAAATTATGTCCATGGCTGCTGATTTAATTTCCATGATTAGAGGTTCACAGGCCCATCCTGAGAGAGGATCCCAGCCTCCTCCTGATAAAAGGCCCCGGGTTGAACCCTCTGACCCTACTCCTTCAGATGAAGATTCTGAAGGCTCTGTCCACTCTGATAGCCAGGAAGAGCTCTTCCAGACCTATGAGAACTCGGATGCAGAAGATTCCATCCCCTCGGCCTCCCCTCCTGAGGATATTTCTTTTGGGGAAGTTCTGCACACCATGAGGGAACATTTCAAGTGGCAAGGTCAGGAATACTCTGATTCTAGGAAACGCCTTAGGACTTTCCTTAAGAAGCCTCAGCACAGGCCCTTAGCTATTCCTCCTGTACTTGATGTTCTGGATGATTTGTATTCTGACTCTAGTGCTACCCCTGATTCTCTTCCTCCTGCTCCAGCCAAGCCAGACAGGTATTACAGGGTCCCAGAAACTCATTCCCATTTATTCAGGGCCCATACTGCTGATTTGGAAACTATTTCACAGGGGCCTAAAGGAGTTTCAGCCTCCACCTCAAAAAATCCTTTGCCCTCCAACAGGGAAGCTAGGTCATTAGAGAGATGGGGCAAAAGGTTTACACATCCACTACCTTATCTATGAGAGCTTTAAATTGCCTTTTTCATATGTTACAATATCAGGATTATCTGTTAGAAGATTTACAAAAAACATTAGCCACTCCTGATCCTTTAGACAGGAAGACTTTGCAGGAAGCTGTACATAACACTCAGCAAGTAAGCAATCACTTCCTGCAGTGTGGATATGATGCACTGGAAGCTTCATGTAGGGCAGCTATGACAGGGGCAGTCATTCGTAGACATGCTTGGTTAAAAGATCAACCTCTACCAGATCATGTAAAAGCAAAACTTCTGGATGCACCTTTGGAAAAGAACAAGCTTTTTGGTGCAAATGCTAAGGATGTGTTAAAGACCATCGAAGAAAAAGCAAAATCAGTTCAGACTGTGAAAGATTTCCTCCAGGTTCAACCCCCCAGATTCAGTAGGAATTGGCCTTCAAAAAACTGGTCCTTTCCTAATCCAGAAAAGTTTCAAAGGGGTAAGAACAGACTTGGCCGAGGAAGAGGCTAATACAGAGGCCCTTACAGGGGATGACAATGGCAGCCAGGAAACCAAAGAAGTGACGCAGGGGTTTCACCTGCCCCACAACCACAATCTCAATGACTTTCCTCTACTACCGCCTACCAGGGAACAACTAGAAGCTCCCTTGGGCAGGAAATTATCTCTGTTTGCAGAAAACTGGCACAGACTGACAAAGGACAAATGGATTTTGGACATTATAGACCGAGGGTACAGGTTTCACTTTCATACCTTACCAAGAAAACAAGGCATGCCAAACTTACCACAAAATCAGAGGGCAGAGGCTATCAAGCAAATCACTCTGCTGACTCGGATGAAAGCAATAGAAAGAGTTCCACAACAAGAACAAGACCAGGGGTTTTACTCAAGACTGTTCCTTGTTCCAAGAAAAGAATCTCAATGGAGACCAATACTGGACTTGTCCGCATTAAACACCTTTCTCATAGTACCAAAGTTCAAAATGCTGACTCTACAGCAACTCCTTCCCATGCTGGGCAAGGGGTCGTGGCTGATTATTCTGGACCTCAAGGAGGCATACCTGCATGTCCCTATCAGACACAGCTGCAGACGATACCTCAGATTTCTTGCAGGGCCAGAGCATTATCAATTCTCAGCATTGCCATTTGGCTTATCTACTGCGCCCAGAGTATTTACAAAATGCCTGGCTTCAGTAATTGCTCATTGCAGGCTCCAGGGTATACAAATTTACCCGTACCTGGACGACTGCCTCATACAAGCGGACGACAAATTGATGTTGACAAAAAACCTGGATTATGTCATATGATTACTTCAAGCTCTGGGATATACACAGTCAACTTCCAAAAGTCAAGACTGCAGCCATCCCAGCAAATAATCTTCTTAGGAGCCAAACTAGACACAGCCTCTCAGATGGCTTACCTGACAGAAGACAAGCAAGAGAAGTTAATTCATTACTTCAAAGGTTTAGCAAAACTCACCCAGATGACTGCAAGGAGATTCCTACAGGCCCTGGGTTACATGGCATCCTGCATTCTCCTGGTCCCATTAGCAAGACTACACATGAGAAAGCTTCAGTGGTACCTAAAAAGCATTTGGTCTCAACACAGCAACAACTTGGAGACAATCATACCACTCATTCCATGCCTACAAAAGGAATTCCTATGGTGGGCCTCGGTGAGCCAGGCAAACACAGGTATGTCATTCAAAAAACCACAGATAACACAGATCATGACTACAGACGCCTCAGACCTTGGATGGGGGGCGCACATGGAAGGCAGGTGTATACAAGGACAATGGTCTCCAAAGGAAACACATCTGCATATAAACCAAAAGGAAATGCTGGCAGTAATGCATGCCATCGAGGCCTTTCAACACCAACTCCAGCAAGGCCATTTAATGATACGGACAGACAACACCACGGTGATGTGGTACATAAACAAGCAGGGGGGCACCCACTCTTACCCCCTTTGCAGACTGACAATGCAGCTTTGGGAGAAATCACTGAGCCTAAACATCCAGTTACAATCCCAGTTTGTTCCCGGAAAAGGCAATGTGTTGGCGGACAGCCTAAGCAGGAATTTCACAGATCCACACAAGTGGAGGTTACATCCGAAGGCCTTCAGACAACTCACTTCGACATGGGGCAAGCCAGAAGTGGACCTTTTTGCCTCTTACCTCAACCATCTTCTACCAAAATT
Organism: Protopterus annectens; assembly: GCF_019279795.1. Taxonomy (NCBI): domain Eukaryota; kingdom Metazoa; phylum Chordata; order Ceratodontiformes; family Protopteridae; genus Protopterus; species Protopterus annectens. The sequence goes on from NC_056741.1 coordinate 1,504,164,844, forward strand.
TTGCACAAGGACATACCATCCAAAAGCTTGGAAAATAGATGCCCTCTCATTCAACTGGAACTCCCTAGCAATCTATGCATTCCCACCTCTGCCACTGATGACCTCAGTATTACTAAAGATCAAAGCAGAGAAACCCAAGGGAATCATAATAGCTCCGGACTGGCCAAGACTGCAATGGTACCCACTACTACGGAGCATATGTCACACCAGGAGGTGGGCCCTTCCCCAGTGGCCTCTACTTTTGACTTAACACAATTTCAAAACACTGCATCCAAATCTTCAGACACTGCAGCTAACAGCCTGGGAGATCCCATAAATAACTTCAGCTTATCTCTCTCCAAGGAAGTTCAGCGGATACTAACAGAGGCTCGAAGACCAACCACCAGAAAGGTTTACTTAGCAAAGTGGAAAAGATTCAGCAATTGGAATACCAGCAAGGGACATGATGCATCATTGTTGAACATCCCACTCATCTTGGAATATTTGGCAGATATGTTAAAGAACGGCCTCTCATATTCTTCCATAAAGATACATGCATCTGCTATTTCAGCTAGATACAACACTGATCCTCCTGTTTTTTCTAACCCCTTACTAAGGCAATTCCTCAGGGGAATCAAGAACATTAAGCCACCAAGAAAGGACCCAGCGCCAGCCTGGGACCTCAATTTTGTCTTAGAAAAACTGACTCTACCTCCATTTGAGCCAGCAGCTTCAGTTGACTTGCAATTTCTCTCATGGAAGACAGCTTTCCTGTTGGCAATTACCTCAGCAAGAAGGGTTTCGGAGCTACAGGCCCTAATAGCAATACCACCCTTTATTATTTTTCACAGAGACAGGGTTTCATTAGGGACCAACCCTACTTTTATGCCAGAGGTGGTATCTAGGGTTTCTTTAAATCAAGCCATTCATCTGCCTGCTTTCTTCCCCAACCCTGAGAATAACGGGGAAAGACTGTTGCATACCTTGGACATTCACAGACAACTTCGATACTACCTGGACAGAACCAAGGCCAGTAGGAAGTCTGAACAACTTTTTGTAGCTTACGCCCCTGCAGTCCAAGGAAAAGCAATTTCAAAACGGACTATTTCTAAATGGATTGGACATTGCATCAGATTCTGTTATTCCTTTCATGGAAAGACTGTTCCAGCCAATGTCAGACCACATTCCACCAGAGCTACAGCCACCTCTATAGCATTCTTAAGAGGGGTGCCTACCAAGGACATTCTAGAAGCTGCTACATGGAGCTCCGTGCATACATTCTCCAAACACTACAATCTCCCTCTATACTCCAGATCCAGAGCAGGCTTTGCTTTGGCAGTCCTGCAGGGTTTGATTGCCACACCTTCATTTTCCTAGAGCATTCCTCCTCCCCCAGCTAAGCTATGGTATTCTACCCACATGTTATGACTGCAGTTGCATTCTTGAAGGACATAGTACAGTTTTGTACCTACCATAAATGTAGATGTCCGATAGACATGCAACTGCAGTCGGATTTTCCCTCCCTCCATACCCCTCTATGCCTAGGGTCCACTCCTATCCCTGTTTCTCTTAGCTGGGGATATCTGTTATGGTGTATTTGTTTTATTGCTCATTTATTTGTTTGGAATCCTGTTTTTGTCTTCCAATTTGATTACAGCCTTCCTTGGAGGGCATCTGGCATCTGGGGCAAGAAACACTGAAGAAAATGGCGTCGGCTGATGCTTATGTACTCCAGCCTCTCTTGACGTCGGAGAGAAATGCGACATCAGACCCAGACTTTGGAATCCGGCCGACCGAGGGCTGCCTGAGGCAGGACAACCCACATGTTATGACTGCAGTTGCATGTCTATCGGACATCTACATTTATGGTAGGTACAAAACTGTACTTTTTTTGGGGGTTGAAGTTGTTGGGCTTTCACCATGATTCAGTAGATGAAAGTGAGTCTTGTGTTTTGTATGTGAAGGTTGGTATTATTGCAAGTTAGTGTTGCGTTATCAGCAAGTACGTGGATGGTGTCACCTTCGTGTTGAAGTGGAAATTAGTACTGCATTCTACTCAACGGCTTTTTTTTGGTTTTGTCTGTTTGCGTTATCAGCATACTGAATTAGGATTGCATTGTTTCTGCATGGAGGTGATAAAAATCTTGAATATAGGCGTTCTAAGTATTGAGTGCTGGGGGTACCCCTGTTGAGACCATAAGAAAGGTGGAATGGGTATTAAGTCATTTTTTGGCTTGGGATCAGCTGTGGAAATAGGATAATAGAGATGTACCAAGACCTAGATGAGAGGGTTTTTGCAAGAGGATGGGAATGGAGAATGTGTTAAATGCATTAGAAATGTGTAGAATCTCCTGAAACAAGGTTTCCTTTATTTCTAAAAAAGCACAACACCAGGAATAAGAATGGACCAGTACAATGAAGAAATCAAAGTAAAAAACAAAAGTACCAAAATCCAACACTGCAGATTGGCAAAGTAAATTAAACTTTAATTCAAAACAGTAAGCGCTTTCACGGTGTATCAAACCACTTTATCAGTCTGGTGGTGGTAAAGCTTCAGTGCTGCTGTGGTGAGGGTAAAGTCCTCGTTTTAAAGGTGTTAGTAGGTTTTTGAATTTAAGGAGCTGAGATTGAATACACTTTTCAAAACTCCTTGGCTAGAGGAAAAAGGATAATAATGGGCCTATAGTTATGTTCTGTGGAGTTGCTTCCTTTGTGAAGTGGTAGGATGCTAGATTTTTTTCCAACGAGTGGGTACATCCTTTTCCTGTGGGTGGTTTATAAGTGTGAATATGGGGTGAACCATGGTGTCAGCAGCAAGATTTCTGAATTTAGTTATCTGGAGTGAGGGTGGTTGATGTTTAACTTGGAAATGAGTATCTTTGATGTAAGACGCAGGGACATGCTTGAAATTAAAGATGTTCTTCATCTCACATTGCTGCAGTCCTAACACTTGGGTAGTCCGCTGTCCCTCGGTCGGCCTGAATATCAGAGTATAAGGCTGACGTTGGTCAAGGCGCATTTGACTGACATCAGACCGTCAGGGTACAAATGCGCATGACCGACGTCATATCCTCAGTCTTTTTTGCCGCATGGTCCGATGCAGAAGCAGTGTTGCAAGTGCCGTTCGGCGTTCTGAAATTTTTCGAATTCGGAGTTTCAGACCGAAGTCAGAGTTGGTTAAGTACCCCGTTGGGGAATATTTTGTTTTTTCTTGCCTCAGTGGTTTACCGGATGTCAGAAAAAGTGAATAACTGTATTTCTTGTGGGAAACAGATACCGCATAGAGATTACCATAATTTGTGTATACCTTGTTTGGGACCTGAGCACGACGTTGTTGGGTGTCGCTTTTGTGCTAGGTTCAATAAATGCACTATAAAGCGTAGGTTGGATTGTGCCAGGTTGGTCTTTGGGAAGCAGTGCAATTACAATATGCCGTCGGATACTCCGACGCCGGCTTCCTCAAAGAAGCGCAAAGACAAGGCAGTTAAACCTAGGTTAAAGGAGTCGTCCGAACCGGACGCCGGTTCTTTAGAGGCGTCTGTGGAACCGGTGGTTCTGACGGAGGCCTCTCTGGAGTCCCAGGGAGAAACTGTGTTTTTACAGGATGTGGCCTCCCAGGAGGCAGGTCAGGCTGTAGGGGCTTCTCAGGTAACTGTACTCCCCTCCCTTCCTAAGGTGTCTAGGCCCTCTCTTTCTGCTTCCAAGGCTTCTCCTAGAGGCAGGTCTACTTTTGCTTCTGTGGGTGTCACTCCTAGTTCTTCAGGTTCAGTGCCCAAGAAGCACATGCTTAAAATGGCAGAAGATTTAATTACTTTGATTAGAGGCTCTATGCCCCCTCCTGATAAGAGGCCTAGGATGGAACCTGTGTTGGGGGATTATGAGCAGGTTTCGGATGTGTCTGAGTCTTCGGCTGAAGACTTGCAGGAGTATTCTCATTATTCTGATTCTGATGTGGATGATTCTACTCCTTCTGCTTCTCCTCCTGAGGATTTTTCTTTTTCAGAGACCCTTCACTCCATGAGAGAGCATTTCAAATGGGAAGGTCAGGATTTCTCTGATTCCAGGAAAAGGCTTAGGGAATTTTTGTTTTTACCCCAGCATAGGCCTTTAGCTATACCTCCTGTTCTGAATGTGGTGGAAGATGTGTTTGCAGAGGCTTCTCTTAATCCTGATTCTTTGCCTCCTGCTCCTTGTTAAGGCTTCTGTTGTCAAGAATCCAGTTCCGGCAGATAAAGAGGCCAGGGCCTTGGATAGGTGGGGAAAGAAAGTTTATACTTCTTCCACTCTAGCCATGAGAGCTTTGAATTGCCAGTTTCACATGTTGAAATATCAAAATTATCTTCTTTCACAGTTGAAATCTAAGGTTGATGCTCTGGCGGAAGGTATTGATTGTAAAGAGTTACAAGATTTAGTGCATGTTTCTGAACAGGTGGGTAAGCATTCTTTGCAATGTGGTTTTGATGCTGTCCAGGCCTCGTCTAGGGTGGCTGCCACTGGGTCAGTTCTTCGCAGGCATGCCTGGCTGAGGGATCAAAATTTATCTGACCATGTTAAAATTAGGATTTTGGATGCCCCTTTGCAATCTGATGTCTTGTTTGGTTCTCCTGTTGAGGCAGTTTTAAAGAAAATGGAAGACAAGGCTAAGTCTATGCAGAGTGTTAAAGATTTTTTGCAGGTTCAGCCTCCAAAGTTTAGTAGAAATTGGCCTACTAAAGGGTGGTCGTATCCTTCTTATGATTCCCAGTCTAGGGGTAGATCTAGACGTGGCAGGGGCAGAGGTCAGGGCTCTTTCAGGCCTAAAACAGGGAGTTCTCCTGCACAGTCTTCGGGTGAGGGCAGGGGTCAGTCCTTTCGTAAACAGACCCAATGACCTACCTTTTCAGCTGCCAGAACCTTCTCGCCTGGCAGCACCTTTGGGTGGAAGGTTGGCACTTTTCAAAGAAAATTGGAGTTTGATTACCCAGGACAGATGGGTACTGGATATCATACATCACGGTTACAGGTTTTATTTCCATACCTTGCCTCCTTTCAAAGGCATGCCAGACATTCCTCCTCAACAAAGAATAGAGGCTCACAAGCAAATTTCTCTGTTACTCCAAATAGGGGCCATACAGCTTCCTATGCCAGAAAGGGGCCTAGGATTTTATTCTCGCCTGTTCCTTGTGCCAAAAAAGGGGAACACGTGGAGACCAATTTTGGATTTATCTATCCTCAACACTTATCTGGACATTCCCAAGTTCAAAATGTTGATGTTACAACAGCTTTTACCTCTACTGGGCAAGGATCACTGGATGGTAACTTTGGATCTCAAGGAGGCTTACCTTCATGTTCCTATCAGGCTACGTTGCAGGAAGTATCTGCGTTTTCGGACTGGGAATTCTCACTATCAGTTCTCTGCATTGCCCTTTGGCTTATCTACTGCGCCCAGAGTATTTACGAAAGTTCTGGCTCCAGTGATAGCTTTCTTCAGGCTAAAAGGAATACAAATCTATCCTTATTTGGACGATTGCCTGATTCTGGCTCAAGGAAGGGACGAGCTTCTTCGTCATTTGGAATATGTGATAGCAGTGCTAAGATGCCTGGGGTATTCTGTGAACGAAATAAAGTCCAGTCTAGTACCCTCTCAAGACATGTGCTTTCTGGGTGTAAGACTGAATACAGCATCCCAGATGGCCTTTCTAACCCCGGACAAACAAAAGAATCTTTCCCTTTACTTCCATCATCTATCTCTTCAGTCCGGGCTGACTGCAAGGACAGTCCTTCAAGCCTTAGGGTTCATGGCATCTTGTATTCTGGTGCTTCCCAATGCCAAACTGCATATGAGGAAGTTGCAATGGTATCTCAAAAATGTATGGACACAGCACTGCCAACATCTGGACACTGTCATTCAAATAATACCTTGCATTCAAAAGGAATTTTTGTGGTGGGCTCGGGAATGTCACCTAAACAAGGGACTCTCTGTGACCCGGCCAGAGGCGAGTCAATTTTTAACGACAGATGCCTCAGACAAAGCTTGGGGAGCTCATCTAAACGGAAAGTGGATACAAGACAAGTGGCCTGTCAGACTACAGCATCTACATATCAACTTGAAGGAGATGTTAGCAGTCCAGTTTGCATTAATAGCTTTCAAGGATTTACTTCTTCCAGGGCAGGTGTTGATTCTAACAGACAACACAACTGTCATGTGGTACATCAACAAGCAAGGGGAACACATTCTTATCCTCTATGCAGGCAAGCAATGATTTTGTGGGAGACTGCTCTCAGTTTACAACTAAGTCTTCAGGCAAGGTTTCTGCCGGGAGCACAGAACTCCTTAGCAGATGTGTTAAGCAGACAAATCATAGATCCCCACGAGTGGAAACTGGATCTTCATGTATTTCAGAAATTGACAGTGTCCTGGGGAACTCCAGACATAGATCTGTTCGCTTCTCCACTGAACCACCAGCTGCCAAAGTTTTGCACAAAGCGGTTTCATCCCACAGCTTGGAAAGTGGATGCTCTTTCTTTCAGTTGGAAAAATCTTCATGTGTATGCCTTTCCTCCTCTGCCTCTCCTCCCAAAGGTACTTCTAAAGGTCAGGCAGGACAAGCCAAGGATGATTTTGATAGCGCCAGATTGGCCTCGACAGCACTGGTACCCATTACTGAGAAGTCTAGTACAGAAGCCTCCATGGCCTTTACCTTTGATTCCACATCTGTTGTCCCAGGAGGACAGTCATTTGCTCAATGTCAAACTTCACTCTCTTCACCTAACAGCATGGCATATTCTGTTTTAAAACATAGAGGGTCTCAACTTCCACAACAAGTTTTGAATCTGATTTTGGAAGCTAGAAGGCCTAGTACAAGGAAAGTGTACGCAGATAAATGGAAGAGATTTTTATTTTGGAGTGCAGCTAAGGATTTGGATGTTTCTGAGCCTGATTTAAGTGTGGCTCTTCAATATCTTACTGAGTTATTGGACAAAGGTTTGTCCTTCTCTTCTATTAAGATTCATGCTGCAGCAATTTCAGCTCACTACGACTGTGACCCACCATTGTTTTCTCATCCTTTGTTCAAGCAATTTCTTAGAGGGGCAAAGAATATAAGACCCCCACGAAGGGCTCCTATTCCTGCTTGGGATCTCAATTTTGTGTTGGAGAAACTCACTCTACAACCTTTTGAGCCTGCAGCTACTGCTGAGTTGAAATATTTGTCATGGAAGACTGCTTTTTTGTTGGCCATTACCTCTGCAAGAAGGGTTTCTGAATTGCAGGCCCTTATGGCAGTTGAGCCTTTCTTAATTTTCCATAAGGATAGGGTATCTTTACGTACTAATCCTTCCTTTATGCCTAAAGTGGTTTCTAGTGTGGCTTTAAACCAAACTATTCATTTGCCTACTTTTTATGCTAATCCCCAAACTAAAGGGGAAAAGATTTTGCACACTTTAGATGTACACAGGCAGTTACGATATTATTTGGACAGAACTAAAGGGTTCAGACAATCTCAGCAGTTATTAGTTTCTTTTGCTTTGTGCTCTCAGGGCAAGCCTGTGTCAAAACAAACTATTTCTAAGTGGATTGGATTTTGCATTGCTTTCTGTTATTCCCATCATGGCAAAGAGATTCCAGCTGGGATTAGGCCTCATTCCACTAGGGCTACTGCCACTTCAACAGCTTTTTTGAGGGGGGTGGCTACTAAGGATATTTTGGAGGCAGCCACTTGGAGTTCAGTGCATACCTTCTCTAAGCATTACCACCTTCCACTGTACTCTAAATCCAGGGCTGGTTTTGCCACTGCTGTGTTGCAGGGCATTTTGGCAGCTCCTGCTTCATTATAGTTTAGCCATCCTCCCTTACCTCTGCTTTGGGATTCTACCCAAGTGTTAGGACTGCAGCAGTGTGAGATGAAGAACATAGTACAGTTTTGTACCTACCATAAATGTAGATGTTCGAAGATCCACATTGCTGCAGTCCAATTTACCCTCCCTCCTTCCCCTCTGTAGTTTGAGGTGGTTGTGTGGGTTGGGTTATCCATCTGAGGTATAATTGTATAATTGTATATATTTTGTACATATTTTTGGTGTTAGGCTGGTTAGTTGTTTAGTTGTTGTCTATGGGTTTTGACCTTTCTTTTTAGGGTCTTCTGACATCTGGGGCAAGAAAAGACTGAGGATATGACGTCGGTCATGCGCATTTGTACCCTGACGTTCTGATGTCAGTCAAATGCGCCTTGACCGACGTCAGCCTTATACTCTGATATTCGGGCCGACCGAGGGACAGCGGACTACCCAAGTGTTAGGACTGCAGCAATGTGGATCTTCGAACATCTACATTTATGGTAGGTACAAAACTGTACTTTGTAGGGTATGTTTCAGCTGGGGAATGTGGAGGGTACTCTTGAGAAGGGCGGCTACAATCTGAATTTAGTGGGAGTTGAACTGTGCGACTATAATTTGGTAATGCAAAGTGATTAAGAGGCTATTTATTGTAGACTGTAAAAGCTTAAGGTTTTGTTTAGGTGATTTAAATTTTTTCTAGTTGTTAAAAAGCTGTTTTTACAATCCGAGGACTTTGCTGCAAGTTTTGCCTCTCTTGTAAATTTGTTCATAAAATGTGGGCATATTGAAGTTGACACTTTTCACAGTTCCCAAACAATGTCCCTAATATACTTAAGTTGTTAGCGTTGGCAAGTTAGCCTGAATGCAGTGGCATTAAATTGGATCAATTGAATTTAACCAGGAAACGGCGTACTCGGTAGATAGAGCAGTTTCAACAGTTCAGGACTACAAATGAGTGAGCATATGGGTAAAATTTGCTGCAGTAAGAACTGACCCAGCGAGAAGTTTCATAATAATTTTGCAAGGAAATGCAGTTAAGTGTAAGCTACTCTGTAGCATTTGAATCCATTGGGGAGAGTAATTGAGCAAACACCCGAATGTATATCCATGTGTATTTTACAAGATGTACCTTTGGTTGTAGTTTCATAAATTGCTTCATTCTGTATGTTTGTGTAATATTCCCATAAGAAAGTTTTGGTGAATCACTAGGGAGAATGTGGTAGGAGTTTAGAAGTGTGGGAAATGATTTCTGGGCCAGGCGAATGAAACAAGGGTGGTTATTGCACATGGTTAATGTATGTATTGTAGGTCACTAGTTGCTCTGAAATAGTGACTGCATTCTAGTTGTAGTAAAACTGACTGGGTATTTCATATTGGAAAAGTTAATTACCTGAACCTACATGGGAGTGGGGGAAAACTGAAGTGGCAGAAATAAAAAGATAAAAGTTCTGAGTCTCTAAATTTACCTAGGATTTATTTTTCCCTTCAGTTCGGAAAGCAAACCAAATCCAGAGGTTGTATACTGGCACAATGACAATAACCAACTTGGAATTCGTAGATGCGTATGAACGTTCAAATTCATCAGAGTTTATTAGCCTTGCTTCAAAGGTCATAGATACGGTAAGTGTTTTGTACAGCTTTTATTTTCTTGAATTACCGTGGTAGATTTTTACAGGACACAGTAGTGTGTGCAGGTTTGTACATCTTTCAGAGAAAGTATAGCAGTAGGTTGTATTATGCTGCTGCCTGTGCCTTGTAATGCTTTTCCAGTTTATAGTGACATTTATGGTTGGGAAAGGTAACAGTATGCCTGTATTTTTCAGTTTTCTTCATCATTACCCTCATATGATGAACAATTGTTGGCCTGCTCAGTCATAAGTCAAAGACCCTGTTCTAAATCAACCCTCTTTTCCTTTTTCCACCTCAGAGTGCAACATTGCATTCCTTCAGATGTCTTTGTTTGCACCACAGCCCTTTTATAATGGAGTAGATTGGAAGGTGGCTGGATGCCTGATATTTGTGTGTACACACACGCACATGGGGTGGGTACTGTTTGGTGAAAAGCCTGTTAACAGTGGAATGTGTTATGGTTCAGTACTTTAAACATCTTTTGATAATTTGTGAGTTATATCTCATTGTGGTAAAACATAAAGTTGCACACTAACCATTCCAGCAAAAGTGCAGTCTCCACATATGGAGGAGCTTGTTTTCCAACAAGACTGATGCACCTTGTGTAGTATTTAAAAACATTCCTTTTTTTTTCTTTTAACATTCTTTGTGTGTTTGGTGGTGTTACTTTACTTCTACTTTTTTAAACCACTCATTTTTTTGTATCATAAGAGTGATTGTTGGGGGCAATAAATGACTTTCTTTTGTATGATGGGAAGGAATTACTTTTTTTGCCCTCTCAGGTGTGGACTAACCTCTGCTTTGCAGCAAGCTTCAGTGGCTTATGAAGGGATTTCCTCATCTGTGAAAACCGCACATGTCCTTCCATATCACTGTTGCAGTATTCTTTACGATAATGATCCCTTGCCAAGGGCAGCCCGATGTCTGGCCAGTATACTGAAGCCTTTTGTTTGTAAGGGGTATGCAGTATGTTGTACCTACACTTCCTGTGCAAAACATATGGCATAAAGATGACATATGGATGTGTCATCCTCAGAACTTCTTTGCTACCAGTCCGAACACCATCTTCGATAATCTGAAATGCTCATTTGTCTTCTGGTTTCTCCCACCTTCAGATAATTGCCCCTTTGCAGTTTTTGGTTTCATTATCTTAGGTTTGCCTTGTTTCTGGTTGCCAGATGTCATAATGCCAGTATTGGAGAAACATTCCCCATAAAGATAGTCACAAGCAGTGTTTATTCTGTTTAGGCACTTACCACGACATAAGTCTTTTGAGATTTTTCAGTCCTTTGTCCCCAAGACGTGGAGTAGTCAGTCTTCCCTCGCAATTTGCTTAGAGAACCAACAACTAAAATTGTTGGCAAAGGATACTATGTAAGGATCTTCCCAGCCCAAGGGCCAGCTGTCTGCAAAGAAAAAGGCCAAGAAAGTCAGGTCTGATTCTTCAGCTGTACCGCCTCCACCAGATGTCTGTCTTGAGGCTGGTGAAAGCCTGGAGGATTGTCCATTTTTTCAGCTTTGATTCCTGTGCCGCAACCACTAAGGAGGCCAGCATGGACTCTATGCTACACATGACCATAGAGGTTTTGCAGACGTTCGCCTCTGATCAGTGACTGATTTATTGAAGGGCCTAGGGGTGTTCCTCAAGAGATTTTGACTACCATTATTGAGTGCAGTCAGGGGTCAGAGCCTTCAACAATTTTCAAGGTTGACATCCCCTTCAAAAGAAGCAGTGTGCCAAACATATTTTGCCTGCTCCAAAAGATCCTCTGAGTGAATGGCACAACTTCACTGTTTAATACCTTTATGGTTCTTAAGGCTCCACTGGGTGTTTCTGTTCCTGCTCCCCCTGGACTTCTACCCTCCTTAAGAGATCCAAGGAGCAGGATTGTTCTGAAAAGGATGCTGCTAATTCTGATGAAGTCCCTGACTTATTCCTCCAATTCATTTGCCACTTGGTTATGGTTCTGAGGAAGAAGTCAGTCCTGACTCCTCCTTTTGAGGAGATTATATTTGGTGATACTGTTTCTAGAATGATGGAATTTTTCAAATGGGTCTGTACTTGGTTGGTGTTCAGAAGAGGTAATGTGAGCTTCTACAAATGGAGTCTCCTAGACCCTCTGTTCCTCCTGTTCTTTCAGCCTTGCTGGATGCGTTTTCCACTGCTACTCGGGCTCCTGACTTTGGAACCCCTTGCACCCCCCCCCCCCCAAAAAAAAAAAAAAAAAAACTGATGGGTTTTATAAAGTGACTGAGGACTGCAAGTTTCTTTATAAGTATCCCTCTGCTGACCCCTCTGGTGTCTGTGGGTTCTGATAAGCCTTCCAAATTGTTGCCTTCCACTAAATTGCTGCCATCTGATAAGGATATCAGAACCATGGAGAGACTGGATAAAAAGGTGTATACTTCTGCTACCCTAGCCTTGGAGCTGTTAACTGTCAGACATATGACTAGGTACATCACCCTAGCCTGTCTGGCTATTTCTGATCCCCAGCATTCTGAGGAGAGGGCCTCTGCTGTTGCTTTGCTTAGGATGTCCTCCCAAGTAGTTCACCGTTCCATTAAATGCAACTATGATGCAGCTGATGCTTTTGGATTTGTTCTGAGGAGGTGTTCCTGGCGTAGACTTGAGCCTTTGCCTATTGATATCTAGGCTAAATTGATGGCTTTTCCTCTGTTTGGTGCTGCTGCAGAGTTGTTCAAGTCCTTTCAAGAAAAGGGCAAGGCCTTACATGAGTTGAAGCATATTTTTGCTTCCCCTGTGCCAGAGTTTGAGGATTTATCCTGATAACTCTACCTTTATTCAGACAGTCTTGCCATTGCCCTGAAAAGGTAAAAAGGGTGGTAGAAGGACCTCAACTGCTAAGACTACCTAAATTACTTCTACTCAGAAGCTTCCTTTCCCTGACAAACCAGGTGCTGTCTGCCTATCCTGTTCTAAGTTACATTCCTCTCTTTCTCTGCATCTTTCCCTGTCACTTCCTGTTTGGGTAAAGATCACCCAAGACTCCTCTGCATTCTTTTGATTTGGAAATCCCCCCACCCTTTGTTTTGGGAATTCCTCAGCTGCCTCAAGGAATAGTTGACCTTTTTTCCCTAGAGGAGCTTCAAGGCATGATTCAAGAAGTTTCAGCTACACCGAGGCGGAAGGGGTTTTACTTCAGAATGTTCTTGGTCCTCAGGAAAGAAGGCACCCACAGCCCCATTCTGCATCTTTCTCAGATGAACAATTTTTTGAAGGTTCCCTTCCTGTCAGATGCTGTCCCTTAAATTCCCTCTGCTACTTCCTAAGGCTTCTCTAGATCTCAAGGATTCTTATGTGCACATTCCTAGTCATCCCATTTTCAGGAAGTTTTTACGTTTCTCTGTTGCTTCCAGGCATTTTCGGTTTTAAGCTTTGTCCTTTGGCCTCCCTATTGCCCCACTCCTGTGATCCCTTTTTGCAGGCTAAGGGAGATGCATGTATTTCCATACCCCGATGACCTGCTTATTCAGGCCTCCTCTCAAGAGATTATTACCATTTCTCTCTTGCAAAGCCTGAGGTTTAGTATAAATTTCCAAAAGCCATTCCTGACTCTTTCTCAGGATCATTCATTTCTGGGGTCCAGCATCCAGACTGTTCCAATGCTGGCATCTCTGCTTCCTCCCAAGACCACAACTCTCATTGCTTTCTTTCAATCCCCTTTTCCTCTTGCTTCAGTCACAACCAGAGAATTTCTGAGAGCTCTGGGTTACATGGTACCATTCCTATGCTCCCTCTAGCAAAGCTGTGTGTTTCTAAAGTCAGTTTGGTTTCACTATTCTCATCCTTTAGATTTTTCAGCCCCTCTATTTTCATGCCTCAAGCTGGAACTTCACTGGTGGATTTATCAGTTGTCCCTTAACCCAGGGCTTCCTTTTCAACCTCCAGTTCCCCCTCAAACTTTTCAGAGATGCCTCTGATGTGGGATGAGGGCCTCCTTCGGCCCTCTGAAGGTACAGGGCCTTTGGTTGCTTTGACAAAAGAAAGACCGCATCAGTGTCGGAGATGAGAGCTCTTTTGCTGGCTATTCAGGCTTTTTTTTTTTCTTCCAGGGCCCATCAAGGTTTTCACAGACAATACCACAGTAATATGGTATGTTAAGTAAGGGGGACAAAGTCTCATCTCCTGTGCAGGTGAACCGTTCAGGCTTTGGGTTTAGCTATCCAGTATCAGGTGACCCTTCAGACGGTTTACATTCCCTCTGATCAGAACATAGTGGCAGATTCTCTGAGCAGGTCCCTAACACCGTCCCATTAATGGATGCTTCACATTAATATGTTTCTGGACTTTGTCCACCAGTGGGGTACTCCTCAAGTAGATCTATTTGCCTCCCCTTTGAACAAACAACTTCCACTCTTTTGTGCCAGTCCCATGTCCTCTGTCTTGCAAGGTGGACGACCTCACTGTTTTGGAAGAGGATGTTTTTATGCCTTCCCTCTCCTTCCTGTCATTTTGAAAGTCCTGTTAAAGATGAAACAGGATGCTCCCAAAATCTTGCTTTGTGACTCCGTTTTGGCCCAGACAGCATTTGTTCCCTCTTGTTCTGCATCTTGCCAATGGCCGTCATCACAGGGTGGACCTACTCCTACAAGAGAAGAGATCTCTCATCCATTCCCACCTGTCCCCTCATGGACATAGAAAAAAGCAGATCAGAACCCTATTCCTCTGCTTTGAGTCCTGCAGGAGGCCAGGAAACCCACCATTAGGAAATGTTCTGTTCGGGCAAGAGGTTTTCTTTTAGATGGTGTCTTAACCTGGGAGGATGATTTGGTTCTGTTTGTGTGAATTGCTCAATGCTGAGTTGGCAAATTTTCTAAGACCCCACCTATCAGTTGTCTCTGCTTACCTGCCTTTGGCTTCCCCTTCAGCCTCTAAATTTAAAAGCAGACAATTTCTTAAAGGCACCCTTCACATTAGGGCTCCCAGGAAGGAGGGATAGGTTTCCTGGGATCTTACTTTTGTTTGAGAAATTGACTTTGGCTCATTTTGAGTCTGCTGCTTCAGCTTCCTTACAGCATTGTTCTTGGAAGACTGTTCTTTTTGGCTCTTATTTTTGCCAGTCAGATGTCTGAGCTGCAATCTCTCTTGTCTGTAGCACCTTCCCCCCATAAGGAAAGGGTGTCCTGCTGTTCTTTTTATGCCAAAGGTGGTTAATGAGTTGTCTTAGTCTATTCACTTGCCCACTTTTTCCCCCTCTCTGTAGACTGCTAGTGAAAGTTTTGCACACCTTTGATTTGCATAGACAACTCTGATATTTGGATTAGACTAAAGCTTCCTGTAAATCTGAACAGCTTTTTGCTTTTCATCCTAGATCTTTAGGTTTGGCGGTTTCCAAGCAAACCATTTCTTCTTGAATATCTAATTTGTTTTTGTTGTTGTTTTCATGGGAAGAGCCATCATTCTGTTAAGGCTCATTCAACTAGCTCTGTGGCTTCTTCTGATACTTTTTTTTCAATTGTTTGAATACCAATTCAGTTCTTGAGGCAACAACCTGGACGACTTTTTATACCTTTACTAAGCATTGTTAAGTTGGATGTCAGTTTTAGGGCCAAAGCTGGCTTTGCCGGGGCCATTCTTGATGGCTTTCTAGAAAGCTCTGCTGGTCCTTCCTGCTCCCAGTCTTCTTCCCAAGCTTTTGCTTTTGCACTCTCCCTATTGTAAAGAATACTGCAACAGTGATATGGAAGGACATAGTACAGTTGTATAAAATCTTACCATAATAGATGTCCTTTCCACTGTTGCTGTACTTCCATTCTCCCACCATCCCTCCCTCCTCCCCTGGTCCTTTTTGCTTTTGAATGTGCTTGTTACCTACTTATCCTTGGACTGTCATTCTTACTAGGGCATTTCAGTTCTGAGGATGGTACACCCAGACTTCATCTTCATGCCCTATGCTATGCATGTGGAGCGTACATGTGATGATCTGCGTACCCTTTACAACCAAAAGACTTTGGTATACTGGCTGGATATCAGGCTGCCCTTAGCAGGGGATCCCTATTGTAAAGAATACTGACAGTGAAGAGAAGGATACATACTGTTAAGATTTTACACAACTGTACTTTCTTTTTGAGACAGTGCCCATAATTTAAGTATTTTTTGGTGCCCAATGAAGATGCTAGGTAATGAAAGTGCTGTTTGAAGAGGTGGATTCTGTGGATCTGAAGAGGCAGGTAGGTGTAGCCTTTTCCTTAATTTTTATGTTCCATCTGGTGTTCTAGCATTCTGTACTGTGATCACTGGTAGTGTGGGTGAGTTCCACAGTGTTTCCTGTGGTGTGCTACATGGATGGCATGGCTCTTGAGTAAACTATTATGCCTGTTAGGTTGGAATTCATGACCTGCATCTCTCTGCAAAGGGTATATGCTGTGTTTTTGCTGTTTCACATTGTATTTTTGGCTTGACTGCAGTGCTTTAAAGACATTACTTCATGCTGCATTCATATTACTGTAAAGTGATGTTATCAAATGTGAAGACTGAATGGTGCCATATATGTAAAAAACAAGTAATCTCCATGGTATTCCCGAAGTCTTAAAACCCATTAAAGTGTAGTGGGTCCAAAAAGAAAACAGTGTAAGAAATGTGTGCAAGATTTTCAGTCCATATATTTCTACTTAATCACTGTATATTAATCAGATCAGACATTAGTAGTAGAAGTAGCAAACTTAAACTCTTCTTAAGTCAAAAGTTTTTTGTTTTACTTGGATCGCTTGTCTGTGTACTTAAAGTATTTTCGACTAGAAACAGACTGCCTGCCTTGCTTGGATTACTTTCGAATACTTAGTAATGCTGTACAATTATATATTTTCTATTATTTTTTGTTTTGTTTTGACTTAAAACTAGTTTAAGTTTGCTACTTCTACTACTATTATTGTCTGATCTGATTAATATGCAGTGATTAACTAGAAATATATGGACTTAAAATCTTCCACACAGAGAAGTTTCTTACAGTGTTATGTACCATAGATGTGAATTACATGTTTGAGCTTTAGTTGGGAAATTGCAGGTTAGGTACTGAAAGCTGCTTCAGTAATAGCAAACGTCTGTTTGCATTATCAGGTTGTAGTGGCTCAACGTATTTTGACGTTAACAGACGAGGGTGGAATTGTTTATGTATGTTTCAGAAGAGAAAGTCTTCACATTTTGTATCATCCGTTAATTCCATTTGGCTCTGTGGCACAGACTGAGGGTAGCCTTGAGAAGCCGTGATTAAGGTGTAAGCAAATTCATTTGGTGGAGGAATTAGTCAGATGAGAATAGAATGGCTGAGCTGGCATCAGCTATTCTGTGAATGGCTAGCTCATTGCATGGGCACTGTTTAGTAATGTCAAGCAGTGTGGAGTATTGCAGTTAGGATTTTTCCTAAGGGAGTACTCGCTGATTGTTCGGTATTGTAGGCCCTTTCTTTACAACAAGCTCATCAGCTGCCTTAAGAATTTGGGCATAAAACATCCCAGCCACAGATGACAGTTGTGTCGTTCCCTTTTCTCATCCCTGCTTGACAGGTATCAGAATTTACCCTTGATGGAAGGCATGCTGGAATACTTGTGCTTGGGTGCAGTGGGATGGGGTAATTGGTGCATTCTGAAGACATTTCTGTTGCTGAATTTAATTCCATTCGTAGGTCACCATTTTTGAGAGTGAATTCATAACTTAAATATGCTGTCTTGACATTCCTTTGGATTGTTGCTTATGACAGAAATGTAACATTGTCTTTTTTTTTTTTTGGAAAGACTAAACCAGAACACAATACTTGAGATTGCACATTCCCAAAGCTTGTAACAGTTAGTGAGCCAGTTTAAGGTAGTAATCTGCTTTTTCAATATTTTGTGAAAGTCTTGACAGTGGCAGGGAATCCTGTTATGCTTCTTTAGAAATCATTTTTTTTCCTTTTTTCAAACACTTCCAGATATTGTTGCATTTTTGGGAGACATGAATATATCCTCCCATTGTTTCTTTGAATTATTTATCCAGTTTCTTTTCCCAGTCCTTTCTAACCTCCTCTGTTTAATTCTTACAGTTGTCATGCAATATTTTATATGCTCTGTTTCTTTAATGGTTTCTTCTGTTCTAGATTCTACTAAAAACTCTGCCATGGCTGGCCTTTCATTTAGGACCCCCTATTTATTTTATCAATTCCTGATAGGGAAGGCAATTGCTAACCTGCAGTCCAAAGACATTCTTGGAGCCTTCCCATTCCATCATCTTTTCCTGTCTAGTTATTTGATTCAAATAACTTAGTTCCTTTGCCAGTTTTCTCAAATTCCAGCACCCTCTTGCCTATTGTCTATATCCCTAATTTTAGTCATCCCTATCGGCAGAATCTCCTTTCTCCAATCCCTGTGTTGGCTTAGTTCTTAGAATACTTTCTGCTTCTTTATGGATATAATATTCTGCATAATTGTTTTCCTTAAAGGCCTGCATCCAAAATCCCAGCCTCTCCTTGTTTCTTGAGCTTCCCCTGTTTTCATCATTCCTTTCCACTTTGAAATAAAGTTTTCTGCTGTGTTATGTATAGGAGTCTTAACTGTGTAGCTCTGAAATGACCTTTCAAATTGGGTGAACCCAAATCTTCCTGTTCTGGAATAATCCGCTTATCCCACTTGCTTTTTTAGAAATCTTGATCTCTAGTGTTTAATGTTAAGGAGCACAGATGATGAAAATGTATTTTACAAGTTAATAGATTTTGAAGTATTTTGCTGCATATTAGTGTGTTTGAAGAGAAATGAATGTCCAACTACTGGCAAGACTGTAGCTAGCAATTCTAGCACGCTCTGCCTGTCCAGTTTGGCACTCCCCTCAACTTTAAGTTGAGGAGGAAATAAGTCCTCAAACTCTTATTGTAGGGGGGAAGCTCTCTTTAAAACCTAACCTGTAGATTCAGTACTGACTGGGAGTGCAACACCAGCATTCAGAAATGCACTAAAGGCACACTGGCATCTTTCATTAGCACCTGTAAGACTGTGTCCAAGGTGGCTGCCCACGTCGCATCATCCTAGCTATGCTTCTGATTTCTAGAGTTGCTTCTGCATTATTGTTTAATTTATATTTTATGATTGGCACGTGTAAAGGAAAATAGCCAATTAAGTGCATGAAACAGGGTAAGAAACTTTGATTAAAAGACTACATGGAATTTTTATCTGTTTTATCATTACAGAAAGATCGACTCAGAATATCACACTAGACTCATGATGAAGGATAAACTGTAAGGACTGATTTAAAATAGCCATGAAGGCCGAAGATAAGAGAAATTGCAAAAAAAAGTACTGGAATCAAACGTTTTAGAAACATCATGGCTGCAGCTTTGTTGCATAGAGGAATGAAGTCCTGATTAGGACCCTGTTGGCCTTAGTTTGACTAGTAGCTTGAGAGCTGAGAGAACGAGGCAGGGAAGGGTGAGAGAGAGTGACTGATAACAGCACGTTTGCTCTGGGAGATAGCAGATGTGGCCTCTTTTGGACACATTTCTCTTTAGGATGGTGGCTTGACATTCCAGGCCAGAGATGGTAGTCCTTGCAGGCATGTGTGTGCATGTACCATGGGGGAGGCATAAAATGGCCTCAGCAGTGATTTGTTTGTCAGCCATCAGGTGCAGGGTTAGGGACTAAATTACAAACCCCCCTGATGGCTAACTGTATGATTTCTCCCAAGAAAGGGATGGCCAAGGGTTGGAAGGTGGTGGTGAATTGCTATCTGCCTTATATAGGTAATGTACTTACCTGATGTCCTTTTCATTCTTCCTCACTAGTGGTTCTCTGATAGGATCCTCAGATCTGACTCTGCTGCATCTGCAAAACTATCCAAATCTCAAGCTCCTCCCTGTACCCATAATGCTCTAGTCAGTCTCCAACTCCTTAGATCACATTTGCTGCCATTGTGACAAGTCAATCTAGTAAATCTCGAGCACGAGAGAACCCTTTACTCTTTTTTATTTTAAAACTATTTTTTGTCTTAATATTAGTCATTGTTTTTAGTTCTCTTCCTCCTTTTTACTTAATCACTGGCTTTAGGGGTTTTCTGATGCAGTATTCTCTTACTGCTCTCCTTTCCTCATGCCTTCTTGGCACTCCTTTCTCTCTCTATATATTGTATATATATATACACACACACACAGACACACACGCAAGTAGAAGTAATTTGTGTGTTAAAATTTACCAACACTTGTACTACTTTTCTTATTTCAGGAAGTTTGTGTAGCTTAGGGTGTAGTTCTTTACACTGTTAAGGTTTTTCTGTTTTGTCAACAGTCTGATTTACCCCCTCCAACACCCCCCAATATCTGGGAAAGAAACCTACCGGTTTCACAAAATGCACTTCTTGTGGTCATAAGATCCCCATTTCTGATGGCCACAAGAAGTGTCTGCTGCCTGAGGCCTGATCATATCAAATCCACCTGTGAAACAATTGCCACGTTTAATCTCAGGACTCTCTCCGATTTAGTGCAAAAAGCTCATTCTGAAAGGTTTAACAGCTTCTTGTACTACTTGTGCTTAAACACCCTGAAAATCCTCTGAAGGCTTCACGGATTCTAAGAAAAGAGCCCTCCAGCAGTAAGAAACGCAGTAAAACTTCGGATTCGAAGACTATGGTGCCTATTTCAGATCCACACACCTCGTCTGATTTAACAGCTGTGATCAGTATCCCCTGTTCTGCAGTACCCGCTTCATCCTACTCTGATCCCAGACCATTGGATTTCAGGCCATGAGATCCAGTCGCTGGAGCTTGCACTAAAGTCGGTTTCTCTGGCTGTACCATTCCAACTGTTTCAGACTCCAAAGAAACTTTGTAGGCCTGCTTCATCCAGATCTTCGAGGAGCATTGCAGAAGCAGACATGGACAGGATGATGTGGAGACTACTTTGGGCTGAGATCCAGATGGGGGGGTCCTGCTAACTCCATCCCATCTCTGATACGTAAGCACACCTGCCCAACAGATACCATCTCCTCTGATCTGACTTGTTTAGGAATCCCAGGATCCAAAATCCCCAAGAGGTTTGGCATCTGATCTGAGGAAGCTCCCTTCCTCGTTTCTATCCCGGACAAGGGCAGGTCTTTGATCCAAGAGTTCAGTGCCAGGTCTGAGGGATTTGTTAGGCTCCTACTTCACTGGATCCTTCCCTTCTCGGTGTCATGGCCCTGGACAGCTCGGGTCTGATTCTCTACAGGTAGTTTGAATCTGGGGTAGGTTCCGGCCTGCCTACTTTGGCTGCTTCAGCTGTGGGAAATGGGGGGAGAGGTTTCTCCGGGTCTGTCAGTTTTCCAGGTAGTAGTAAGGCTGTTTGTATGGAAAGTCTTCCTCTCTAGTCTTGGATTCTATCCCTCACCCTTCATTGGATCCAAGCTCTGAGCCTATCATCTGTGCTCCTCAGGGTCAGCCAGCTCAGGAAAGTCTACACATGTGTTGCCCAGAGGGATCCCCCCCCCCGACACCTCTCCCAACTGCCCCATGGAAAAGGTACCTTGGAAGAGAACGTGTAAGAGTAGGCATATAAACTCCCCGTTGGGGTGTCTCACTGAAATCCCAATTTTGATGAGGGAGAAGGATCCCCCCCCCCCCCAATCGCCACCTTATGATGTCTCTTTTGTGGACATCCACATACTCAAACAGAAATGTGACTTCTTCCCAGACTCCTCTTCCTGAGGAATCTGTGTTCCTGAAGGCTGTCTGATCTGGTGCATCTGTGTCTTGGGTGACCCCCCCCCCCCCGGCAGATGAACCTATTGACCTGGTTTCTTGCCAGGCTTTGAAGGAACTGGACACTTGAGCCCATCCCCAAATGCCTGCGTACGTTTTTGGTTCCCCCTTCAAACGTCACTGGAGCAAGGGAATCTAAGCTGATGCCATAGTTGTGACTGTGACCACTAAGAAGGAACTAGTGGAACAAAGCTCCTCTGTCCATCCACCGAACAGGGAGTCCAGAGCAACGGACTGATTTGGAAAGTGCATATACACCTTGGCCAGTTTCGCTGTGAGGGCATTAAATTACCTGGAACATTTTACTCCTCTTCACAGAGCTTTTTGATCAAGGAGCTGTCAAACTCGAGTCCATGTCTGAGGAGGATCTCAGTCTCTGATCATCTGGCTATTCTTTCATCCATTGCCAACTCGATGAGGCTGATCTTCCGTACAGGAGAGGGTGCCTCACAAGCACCCGGTTCAGGCAAAGCCATTAGGAGACTTGGCTGGATGTGACTTTGTGGAACCCTTCAAGGTGTCTTTTGTTAATGCCCCCTTTAATGGGTCCTTGTTTGGTCCTTCACTGAAGGATATGCTTACCTGCAGTGAGCAAGCAGGAAGGAAAGACACCGTCTGCCATTGGAGTTGTTTTCTACCCCCAACATACCTTTTCTAGGAATCAATGAGGTAGTTAGAATGTGGTTCTGGAAGTCTCTGGGACCTTTCCAGGATTTGTGCAAAGATGCTTCCTCCAAAGGAGGATGTTTCAATGGCAGACATTGTCCCAGAGGCAGAGGAGGTCCACAAAACCAGGGCTTTGGAGACTACTCCTGGTGCCCTGTTAGCGCTTCTGAAGAGCTGCCCAACTGTACACCTGTGGAGACAGTTGTAGGTAGTTTTTATCCTGCACCTGGTCGCCTAGACCAGTCTCATAAGAAATGCTTGAGTGCAAAGTATACTATCTCTAGAGGTTGCTACATACCCTTTTCTCTTGTACCTCCTGTCCCAAGGCAGAAACTCTGACCTTCCACCCAGTGAGAGGGAGTATGCAGTTCAAGAGATTATAAAGCTGCTACAGAGTCATCCAGGAGGTCCCACCCAAACAGATAGGATTCTGAACTTGTTCTCGCTTTTTATTAGAGTCTGAGAAAACAGGAGACCTGAGACCAATTTTCGATCTAAGTAATCGGTATGTAAAGAAGTCAAAGTTCTGAGTAGCTATGGTTCAGGTCGTCCTGCCTCTTCTGTGCAAGGATGATTGGATGTGATCTTTACATCTCCGGGATGCACATCTATCATATCAAGATAGACGTGCGCTCCAGGAGACTCCTGTGCTTTTGGCTGGGAGCCAGTCACTACCAGATGTCCTATTCAGTGTTGCAGTATTCTTTACATATGGGTTGTATTCCACCCAGTGACCTAACGTCCGGCCTGTATGCAAAAGCTTATTGCCACTGCCTGTACATGGGACGTCACACGAAGGCACAGAATGTCAGCCATAAGAGATGTCTGCACTTACTATCTTAAGAACTTTTTCACCGCCATTCGGAAAGGTTGACTCTTGCATTTGGTCTGCTGACAGATATCATTGGTTTTGCCTTCCAGCTTCATGTATGTACCACATAGGGGATTTATTTTCTTGCTACTGCCTCTTGCTGTTGATGTCATCCAGGAAGAGCAAGTGCAGGTGTGGAAGGCAAATTCCACACAAGGATAGTCATGACCTTTATTTGTTCTGTCTACCAGGCCTTTGTACCAAAGACATGGAGTAATTGTCTGTTGGCTTTAAATTCTTTACTTAGAAAACCAGAGACTCAAGCGTTTGGCTAGGGATGCCGTCTGTGGTGAGGAAAGTTAGCAAAGTTAGGCCTGAATCCTCTTCTGTGACTACTCCCTCCAACATGCTCCTTGAGGTTGCTGAAAATCCCACTGGTGCGTTCAGAGGTAGGGTCCGCTCCAGCAGGTACCGCAGTGGTAGTGGTCAGGTGTTTGGACCCTAGCATGTTCAAGGCTATGCAGACTTCGGTTCGGGTGACTTGGGAGAACCACAGCTTATTTTGGAGGACTCTGGAATTGCTCCCCCCCCCTGTCTAAAGAAGTTTTGGATGCAAGTTGTATGTCTATCCATTTTTCTCCACAAGAAAAGCATGTTAAGTTGCAAAAGACTAGGCATTCCACCGTCCCTTACACCCCTCCTTCGGATTGGGATGCTTTCTCAGAGGGTCTCATTAAATCCCTGATGGCCTTGAGGCCTCCAGCTTCTGCTATTCCCTTGCCTGTCTTTTCCTTGTCTCCAAAGTTGGCATTTGGGTCTCTGGTGTCTCCTCCTGTGCAGGCTCCTGAATATCAGATCCTCGATTCTGACTGAGGGTTATTCGGATGAAGATTCCTTAGCATACTCCACCCAGATTCTTTCTCTGGAATATGCCTCTCCAGAGGAAGAGTGTAATGGGGGAGATTTCCCCCATAGAAGAGCTTCCCTTTGGAGAAACTATTAATAAGATGAGGAGATTCTTTAAGTGGGATTCTTAAGTTTCTGAGGAGCAAAAACGACATCTCCAGTTGTGTTGGAAACTCCTGCTCCCTCAGCAGTTCCTCCAGTCCTTCCACTTTTCTTGGATGCCTTTGTATACGCCTCTAAAACCCCAGACTCCAAAGCTCCTGCCCCTAAAAGACCTGACCAGTTTTCTGAGGTCCCCGATTAAGTTGTGTTTTTTTTAATGTCCTTCTGCTGACCCGCCTGTGGTCTCTCTCTCTTCAGGTAAGTCTTTGTCACCATCTGCAAAGCTGCTTCCTTCTGACAAAGCAAGATTTTGGAAAGGTTGGGGAAGAGTCTGTACTTCCAACTTGGCTATTAGGGCTATTAATTACCAGACATATGTCTAGGTATTCTCTGGCTTTGCTTTCTCAGGCTTCCCAGACTCTCCCAGTTACTTGATTCAGAGGCTAAATCACTGACTCTCTCTTTTGTCTGCTTCCTCACAGCTGGATATTCTATCAGATGTAGCTATGATGCAGTAGAGGCATCTTCCAGGGCCGCAGCTTCTGCTTTTCTCCGAAGGTATTTCTGCCAAAGTCTATAGTCGCCCTGATACATAAACGCCAAATTGTTTGATGCTCTCTTGGATAATTCTGCCCTTTTTTTTTGGCACCTGCAGAACTTTTTTAAATCTTTGAAGGAAAAGATTAAGGAGCTCCAGGGTTTGAAACGCTCATTTCCCCAGTCCCTAAATTCCATAGGAATTTCTCTACTAAAACTCCCTGTGTCAGTTGACCTGCTTGCTCCTCCACTTCTGGTTCTTCTGGACTTAGGCCACTGAGGTCTTCTAGTAGACACCCCCGCAGTCCAAGGGTGATGTTCTTCGTGTTTCACTGTTGCAGTCATAATATTTGGATAATCCTGCTGACAGGTTGCCCTCAGTCAGCCTGAATTCCAAAGTCTTGGATCATGCGTCTGCTGCTATCGCCCCTTCCATGATGTCAGGTCGTCAGGGGTATAAAAGGAGCCAACACCATTTTCTTCAGTCTTTCTTGCTGCACGGTGCCCGAAGCAGAAGCAGTTCGCAAGTGCCGGTCAGCCGACTCCTGAGATTTTTGTTTTCGAATTTCAGATCCAAAGTCTTCGATAAAGCCAAGTACCCCGTTGGGGAAACTTTTTTTTCTTGCTCCAGACCAATGTCAGAAAAAGTAAATAATTGTATTTCTTGTGGAAAGCAAATACCTCATAAGGACTTTCATTCTTACTGTATTCCTTGCCTAGGCCCTGATCACAATGTTTCTGGTTGTCGGTTTTGTGCTAGATTTAACCAACGCACTATTAAGCGTCTGTATGATTTTGCTTTAAACTATTTTGGACGCTGGTTTAATTATCCAGAAATGTCGTTGGATAGCCATACGACTATCTGAGTTCACAAAAAACGCAAAGAAAAGGAGAGAGAAAAACAACCGAGGCCCAAAATCGACGAAGCTTCTCCTAAGCCAGTCGCCGGTTCTCAGCGAGGCGCATTCGCAGCTCCTTACGCCCGCTACTTTAGAGTCGCAGGCCGCTACAGACTTCCACGTGGAACCAGCCATGCCGCTGAAACTCAAGGTATTGGAGCCTCTGATACTATTCCCTCAGATGGGTCCAGAGCCGCTGAGCAGGCACCGGCTTCTGAGGGTGTTTTCAGACCTAAACATCTTTACATTAAACTGACTTCAGCTTCAAAGGCAAAGACTAAAGTACCTTCTAAAGCAAAGAAACAAACTTGAACCACGTGGACAGGCCTCTATGCCCAAAAAACAGATGCTCAAAATGGCCGAAGACTTGAGTACCTTGATCAGGGGTTCCCATCCCCTTCCTGATAAGAGGCCTAGGCAAGCGATTGACTATGAATCTTCAGATCAGGTTTGTTTCTTCTGATTCCTCTTCTAATCAGGAATATTCTCTCCCCCCCCTATGAGGATTCTGATGCTGAAGAATCTATACCTTCAGCATCTCCTCCAGAGGGCTTTTCTTTTGGGGAAACCTTGCATACCATGAGGGAGCATTTCCACTGGGAGAGCCAAGATTTTTCAGAATCTAAAAAGAGGCTCCAAGATTTCCTTTTACTTCCTCAACATAGGCCTCTAGCCATTCCACCTGTGTTAGACATTGTAAATGTGTTTTCGGAGTCTAGTCTTACCCCTGACTCCTTACCTCCTGCTCCTGTTAAGCCTGATAGATATTACAGGGTTCCTGACTCTCATAAATACCTTTTTAAAAACCCTGCTGCAGACCCAATGACTATTTCACAGCTTCCGCTGCAAAAAAAACATACCCCTCTGACAGATTCTGGAGCACTGGATAGATGGGGGGGGGGGGTGTTTACATATTTGCTACCTTGGTTATAAGGGCCTTAAACTGCCAGTTTCATATGCTCAAATATCAGCAACATGTCATAAACAGAAAATGTTAAACTCTGAATGTGCAGAAAACAAGGAAATGCAGGATTTATTGCATGCAGCTGAACAAGTTAGAAAGCATACTTTGCAATGTGGTTTTGTTTATATGGAGGCCTCCTGCAGGGTCGCAGTTACAGGTTCTGTAATCAGGAGGCATGCTTGGTTAAAGGAACAAAATCTGCCTGATCATGTCAAAATTAAATTATTAGATGTACCTTTACAGCATGATACTTTGTTTGGTGTTAAGGCAGAAGAGGTGTTAAAGAAAATGGAGGACAAAGCTAAATCTATGCAAACTGTCCAAGATTTTTTACAAGTACAGCCACCTAGGTTTAGTAGACACTGCCCTACAAAGAATTGGTCCTTTCCTGTGTCAGACAGACCTCAGAGGGGCAGATCCAGATGCCCTAGAGGCAGACCCCAGGCGCAAGGTTCATACAGGCCAAAGCAATGGGGTGCTTCTACCTCCAAAGTTGGAGAAGGCAAATCACAACCTTACAGGAAACCGTTCCAATGACTTCCCCCTGCTTGCACCAAGCACTCATCTCCTGGCAGCACCTTTGGGGGGAAAATTAGCACTTTTTTCTCAAAATTGGCACATTATAACCCAGGACAAGTGGGTTCTAAACAGTGTCACAAGGCTTACAAGTTCCATTTCTATACCCTGCCAAAAGCAAACGGCTGGCCAGATCTGCCAAAAAATCAATGGGCAGAGGCACAAAAACAAGTCTCATCCCTCATGGGCATGGGTCCATTCAACAAATACCAGAGCAAGAGCAGGGACAAGGATTTAAGACTGTTCTTGGTACCCAGAAAGGACAAGGCCTGGAGACCAATACTGGACCTAGCTGTTCTGAACACATTCCTGGATATTCCAAAATTCAAAATGTTAATTTTGCAGCAGCTTCTGCCCATGCTGGGCAAGAATGCTTGGCTTGTGAATTTAGACCTAGAAGTCATACCTGCATGTCCCAATCAGACAATCCTGCAGAAGATGCTTCTGATTCAAGGCTGGCGCAATGCATTACCAATTCTCTGCACTGCCCTTTGGTTTATCTGCTGTGCCCAGGGTCTTTACAAAGTGATTGGCACCAGTAATTGCATTCTGCAGACAAAGAGGAATACAGATATATCCTTACTTGGACGACTGTCTAATTCAAGCAGAGAACAAGGACATTCTTCTACAGCATCTGGCGTTTGTGAAAACACTTCTAACATGTCTAGGGTATGCAGTCAACGAAAAAAATCAAAACTAGTACCCTCTCAAGAGATAATATTCCTGGGTGCAAGCTTAAATACAACTGGCCAGATGGCTTATCTCACGCCAGACAAACAAGGCAACTGACTACCTATTTCAAGATGTTGGCAACAAAGGCTCAGTTATCTGCAAGAAGAATTCTGCAGGCTTTGGGCTTCATGGCACCTTGCATTTTACTAATTCCATATGCAAGACTGCATATGAGGAAACTTCAGTGGTACCTAAAAAGTGTTTGGACTCAACATTGCCACAGCCTGGAGACAATGATTACTCTCAGTTTCAATGATGGGCAAAGGCCTGTCACCAGAACAAGGGACAGCCATTCACATTACCCCCAGTCAGGCAGACACTAACGACAGATGCTTCAGATTGTCTGGGGGCCCACATGGCAGGAAGATGCATTCAGGGCACATGGTCCTCAAACCAAATGCATCTACATATCAATCAAAAAGAGATGCTAGCTGTTCAGAATGCCCTGACAGCCTTCAAGGACCTACTTCATCCGGGACAACTTTTGATAGACAGAACACCACGGTCATGTGGTATATAAACAAGCAGGGGGGGGGGCACACATTCCTACCCCCTTTGCAGACTAGCCATGACTTTGTGGGACACAGCATTGACTTACCAAGTACATCTGCAGGCACAATTCCTGCCAGGAAAGGAAAATACTCTGGCAGATGAACTAAGCGGAAACCTCCTGGATCCCCACGAGTGGCAGCTGGATCCACAAGTCTTCAGCATGACAAGGAAATGGGGATGCCTGGACATAGATCTGTTTGCCTCCCCTCAAAACTACCAGCTAAAAAGATCCTGCACAAGGACTTATCACAGACAAGCATGGAAAATGGATGACTTGCCTTTCAGCTGGAAAAACCTATCAGTATATGCCTTTCCTCCACTGCTACTCCTCCCCAAGGTACTCCTAAAGGTCAGATATGAAAAGCAAAAGATGATACTGATTTCCCCAGACTGGCCCCGCCAGTACTGGTATCCAATCCTAAGGAATTTGTCTCAATGGCCAGCTTGGAGCTTATCTCAAATACCCCATCTACTGTCCCAGCAAAGCAGTCAGATCCTGCACAGCCAACTCAGGACTTTAAACCTGGCAGCATGGCGGATAATGTAATCATACAAAACACACCTCTCAGTAAAGCTGTGATGGATGTCAATTTGGAGGCCAGAAGGCCTACTACTAGAAAATCGTATGCTGGAAAATGGAAGAGATTCTGTGTTTGGAACCAGGCACAAGGAACCGATACAGCTGTCCCAGGTATTCCTCAGATTTTGCAATATTTAACTGAGATGCTGGAAAAAGGCCTATCTTTTTCATCAATTAAAATTCATGCCTCTGCCATTTCGGCTTATTACAATACAGAGCCACCAATCTTTTCTCATCCTTTATTAAAGCAGTACCTCAGAGGAGCAAAAAATTTAAGGCCTCCAAGAAGATCACCAATACCTGCATGGGACCTCAACTATGTCTTGGAAAAACTCACTCTGCCTCCTTTATATCCGCAGCAGCAGCTGGCTCAAAAGTTTTTATCTTGGAAAACAGCTCTGCTCCTAGCAATAACTTCTGCAAGATGAGTTTGAGCTACAGGCACTCATGGGTGTGGAACCTTTTATCATGTTTTATTCAGACAGGGTTTCTCTGAGGACAAACCCGACATTTGTGCCTAAAGTGGTGTCCAGTGTGGCTCTTAACCAAACCATTCATCTGCCAACTTTTTATCCAAATCCACAGAACAAGAGGGAAGAGAATTCTGCATTCCTTGGATGTACACAGAACCAAAGCTTTCAGGAAGACAGAGCAATTACTAGTGGCATATGCTGCAGGATCACAAGGAAAGGCCATCTCAAAGCAGACTATTTCAAAGTGGATGGGTCACTGCATTCATTTCGGCTATTATCAACATGGCAAGCCAGTGCCCAAGGGCATTTGGCCGCATTCAACCAGAGCTGCAGCCACTTCAGCAGCCTTTCTCAGGGGAGTACCAACCAAAGACTGTTTAGAGGCTGCTACTTGGAGTTCAGTGCACACCTTTACAAAGCACCATAATCTGCCACTCTACTCTAAATCCAGGGCAGGCTTTGCCACTGCAGTTCTGCAGGGCCTCATAGCTGCTCCTAATTCTGTTTAGCTCCAGCCTCCCAACCATAGCTTTGGGACTGTACCCAAATGTAATGACTGCAACAGTGAAACACTAAGAACATACTACAGCTGTTTACACTTACCATAAATGTAGATGTTGGAGTGTATTCCCTGTTGCAGTCCAGGTTACCCACCCACCATCCCCCTTTACTCTGCTGGAGCTTAACTTTCCTTCTCTGATTTATACAACCTATGTGGTGTATTTGCTTTTGTAGATGAAGGTAAATGTTTATATTGGTGGATGTAATTTTATATATACAATTTTTAGCTACCCTTTTAGGGGGCACCTGACATCTGGGGCAAGAAAAACTGAAAAAAATGGCGTTGGCTCCCTTCTTTTATACCCCTGATGACCTGACGTCAGGGTAGGGGCGACGGCAGCCGACGCAGGTCCCAAGACTTTGGAATTTAAGCTGACTGAGGGCAACCTGCCAGCAGGATTACCCAAATGTAATGACTGCAACAGTGAATACACTCTAACATCTACATTTATGGTAAGTGTACACAACTGTACTTTTCTTCGTGTTCCTATCACACAGTCGAACTTGTACAAGTTAGAACCTTATATGGTAGAGACCATAATTTCGAACTTGTACAAGTTCGAGCATTTCAGTGGAAATCTCCGGTAAGGGGAGGTGTCTGTTCTGTTGGATGAGGTGTGATCTCGGACTTAATTTAAGTAGAGGGGGTGTGGGGGGCGCAGGGGGGCTTGCCCCCTGCTTACAACAGTTTTTTTTCCTTTTTTTATTCATTGTCGAAGTTTTGTAACTTTGAACGGGATGGTTCATACATTTCGTGTTCGAAGTTATAGTACTTACACTGTATGACTATAGACCCTGTTTCTTCTGTCCCTACTCCCCAGCAGCCCTTTCAGCCTAGGCGAAGTTCTCTGTGGTGTTCAACTTCTTTTTCCAAGTCATACTCTTTTATCTTTTCAACTTCCTCTTTCCCTTTTAGTATGGATGGAAATCATTCAGGACTCCTGGGTCATTTCCATCATCCAAAAAGGATACTTTGACTTTGAGGACTCTTCCTTTCTTTCAGAGGAGACCGCCTCTTTCCAGTCAGTTTCCTCTCTCCTCCTGTTGCTTGCTCAGCTTTTCAACCAAGACACCATTCAGGCTGTTCCTCCAGACCAACAGGGAATAGTTTTACTTCAGGATGTATGATATGCCAAGAAAAGATGGTCGTTGGAGGCCTATCTTATATTGCTCCCTTTTAAACACTTTCCTGATGGTGCCTTCTTTCAGGATGCTGTTTGTAATCTCTTCTTCCCCTTGTTCCTCCTCAGTCCGGATGCCTACCTGCATATCCCTATTCACCCTTGGTTCAGGAATTTCTTGTTTCTCAGTGGGTTCTTTGCACTTTCAGTTTTCTGCCTTGCCTTTTGGTCTTTCAACTGCTCAGAGTATTCACAAAGTGCCTAGCCCCGGCCATTGCCTACTTAAGGGCGAAAGGGCTTAAAGTTTACCCCTACTTGAACAACCTGCTCTTCCTTGCCAGCAGTCTAGATCTATTACTACAATACCTGGACCTAGCTATTCCCTTTCTTGTAGGGCCTAAGGTTTTTGTTAAAATTCAAAAAAATCCAGTCTGACCCCAACTGAGGATCTCATCTTCCTAGGATGCAGGTTCCAGACGGACTTGTTTTTTTTTTTTTTTCCCTCCTGAAAAAGCTCTCTAAAGGGATTCATGGAGTCTCTTCTGCTCCTTCCATCATGGCCAGGGAATTTCTGTGACTGCTGGGGTTCATGGCTTCCACAATCCCCTTGCTGCCTTTCAAAAATTGCACATGAGAAACTTCCAGTCGTTCCTAAAGATAGTTTGGTCTTAGATTTTTATCCTTTAGATGTCTTGATTTCTTTTTCCCTACCTAAAAATAGCTGCTTTGGTAGATGCAGCAACTGCCAAAACTCTGGGGTTCCACTTCAAGTACCTCATCCAGCTCAGTAGCATTTTACGTATGGCTCAGATTTAGGTTGAGGAGCAACCTTTGCTTCCAGGAAGGTTCAGGGGCTTTGGTCCCCCTCTCAACTGGGTGAGCACATCAGCATCTGAGAGATGACTGCTTTGATCCTGGTCTTGCAGATTTTTCACCCTCTTTTTGCTAGGAGCACTCAGGATTCATACAGATAATACCACTGTCCTTTGGTACATAAGCAGGGAGAGCACAAAATCTTACCTTCTTTGTCGCCTAGCTATCAAACCATGGGATTTGGCTCTCCAGGACAGTGACACTGCATGCTGTGTACCTCCCCTCTGCTCAGAACTCAGTGGCAGACTGGATGCTTCACAGGGATGTGTTCCTGGATGTAGTTCATTGGTGGGCTATTCCAGAAATGGACATATTTTCCTCTCCTCTGAACAGACAACCTATTATCTGAAGTAGGAACTTCATTTGTCAGCAACCTTTGGGTATCGGATCCGAGCCGGCAACTTATTTCACAGCTAATAGATCCGAGCTCCTAGCTCCTCCCCTTACCCATATCCCCCTGCTAATCCTGACTGACCTCAGATCTAGTTTGCTGCGCTTAGACTCAGCAGCTAGGTTACGAGCTCCTGCTCAGATAAGTGGTTTTGATTTACTTATTACATATAAATCCCCTTAAAGTATGTGTTGTTAGGTTCCTTATTGTTAAAAATCCTATATTTAATTATTTTTTGTGGTAATTTATGTTCTCCTCCCCTCCCTTCGCTGGTTCGTAGTGTGAGAGTGTGCTCTTGTAAGTTGGGGCCTTGGGTGTGTTTTTTTTTTTTTGTAGTAAAAAATAAAATAAAAAAAATGTCTGAGGCGCAAAGTTGATTTTCCCCAAGTGCACAGAGTGTGGCCATAAGCTCTCACTGGCGGATGGCCACACTCTTGTCCAGTGCCTTGGGGTTGAACACCTATCTTCTGGTTGCGCGATTTGTGCTGCGTTCAACCCCAGGGCACTGAAGGACCGGAGGTCGAAGCTGATCTTGGCGGGACTTTTGCCTCCGGATTCGGTTTTGGCCTCCAGTACTTCTGTGGCCTCCTCCCAGGCCTTGGTGGCGGCCACTCCTGCCTCTCTCCCCCCGGAGGGACTCAAACTCTCGCTTCTGCGCCAGAGGAGGGGGAGGCCAGGAAGGAAAAGAAGAGGGAGAAGCACCACAAGCGGAGGGCCGAGGCCTCCACGTCACCCCCCCCCCCCAGCTAAGCGGGCTTCTCCCTCTAGGTCTTCCAGGTCTAGGTCTCCTCCTTCTCGGACCCGGTCTCCATGCTTTTCACTGGGTCCCGAGGAGGGGGAGACCCGATCTCTGTCGAGGTCATCGATGTGGCACTCCTGGCCTGCCTGGGTGGCCTCGTCGAGATCAACACGCAGCCAGTAGGAAGCCGATTTGGACCGTGTGATGAGAAGGTTCATCCAGGCCCAAATGCAGATGGGAGTGCTCTTGCCTCCCCCCTCCGGGGGGGGGGGGGGCTCAACACCCTATTTTGCCCCGATAGCTCCTTCTCCGACCCACTTCCTGGGTTCGGAGCCGGGCAGCGTCGGAGCCGAGGCCGACCGTATCGGGTACTTCGGCACCGACTCTCCCCTCGAGCTTGCCGGATCCGAGCTCTCGGAGCCGTGCTCTGAGCTTCGGATCCGGGGGGGTTTAGTGTGCCTTTGGCTCTGTCCAGGTCGGAGCACACTGGCCTCTTGGATCCGTTGGTCTCGGCGCCGGCTCCGATCCGCCCTTCGGATCTGGGCGAGGGTCTGCTTTTGGATCCCACTGAGAGCGGCTCTCCCTCGGCATTCGAGGTGGTGGAGAGGGCACTGTTGAGGGCATCCAGGCCCCGCTCTCTGCTACGGCTCCGTCCCACACTCCCTCTCATTTGGGTCAGGCTTCCGTCACTCTGCCTCAGGGACAGCCTGCTTTGACGTCTGAGGTCGTTCCACTGGAACAGGACGTTGCTGGTGAGTCCTCCTCGGACAGCCCCCCCGAGGATGTTCCTCACAAGCAAAAGTGTAAGAGGAGGCACGTGGACTCCCTCGAGTCCTTCAACAGAAGATACGGATTTGGACGACTGGGAAGGCTCCCCAAGATCACCCCCAGAGGATGTCTCCTTCGGAGACATCATGGAAATGCTTAGGATCAGGGGGGGGTGGTCTGCCCCCAAGGCTTCCTCTGACGAATCAGTGTTCCTGGAGGCGTTCGAAGCAGGCCCGTCTACCTCTTGGGTGTCCCCTCCGGCCGACCCCCTTGTGGACCTGATTACCACTAGGGCATGGAAGGAGTCGGACACTGTGGAGCCAGTTCCCAAACGCCCCGATAGGATTCTGAGCCCCCCCTTCGGAGAAGTCCCACTGGAGCAAGGGTCCCCCCGTAGATGCCATGTTGGTGGCGGCAGCCACCAAGAGGGAATTAGCTCAGGAGAGCCCCTCTGTGCATCCACCGAGCAGAGAGTCCTGCTCGATGGGATCGCCTAGGGAAGCGAGTCTTTAGTTCAGCGACCTTCTCAGTAAGGTCCTTGAACTACATGGCACATGTCATTAGGATGCAGCGAGACCTTATCAAAGAGTACTCTGCTTCCCCCCCCGGAGTCCATGTCGGCAGAAGACGAGCAGTTATATTCCACTCGCATGACCACTCTAAGATCAATATCGAATACCTCTATGCGGCTTTTATCCCATGCCAGAGGGAGCCACTAGAGCCAGCAGAGCAGGCCTAGTCATGAGACGTCAGGCCTGGCTCCAACACTGTGACTTTGCGGAACCCTTCGAGGCATCATTTGCAAATGCCCCTTTTGATGGTTCTGCCTTATTTGGCAAGACCGTTCGCGAGACTTTAGTCCAGAGCGAAAAGGATGGGAAGACGCTGTCTGCCGTCGGAGTCCGCTTCTCTGCTCCCCAGAGGTCCTTCTCCAAGAACCAGAAGGGCAGAAGAAGATGTGGTTCCGGAAATCGCAGCATTCCCAACCTGCTCTGGACAGCCAGTCCTTCCGTGGCAGAGGAGGACAGGGAGGACGCCGCCCTAGAGGCAGAGGGGGCCCGCAGAATTTTGGGTCCAGAGAAACCTTTTCTGATCGGCCCACCAGCAACCCTGAAGGGTTGCCCGACTGCTCCAATCTGGAGGCAGTCGGGGGGCGTTTATCGAGGCCCCTGGCAGCTTGGGAGTCAATCACATCAGATCGCTGGGTGCTTCGTATCATATCCAGAGGTTACCAAATTCCCCTGTATCATGTCCCCGAACTCAAAAACCTCCCCGATGTACCACCCGATCAGAGGGAGGTAGCAGCTGCAGAGATTTGGCAGCTCCTAGAAAAAGAGCCATCCAACCTGTCCCCCCAGGCCAGTTCGGATTAGGGTTTTCCTCCAGGTTCTTTCTGGTGCCAAAAAAGATGGGGGACTTGAGGCCAATTCTCGACCTTTCTTCTTTGAACCTGTTAGTAACCAAACAAAAATTCCAGATGGTCACCCTTCAATCCATCCTCCCCCTTTTGCGGGAGAACGACTGGATGTGCACTACCACATTTGGATGGACAGGCGATCCAGGAGGTTTCTCCGCTTCTGGCTGGGAGCCAGTCACTACCAGTTCAGGGTTCCTTCCCTTTGGTCTCACCACAGCCCCCAGGGTGTTTACCAAACTATTAGCAGTGATAGCGGCCCGCCTGAGACTCCAGGGAATACAGATTTTTTCCATACCTGGACAACTGGCTCCTGACCGCCCCAACAAGGCATCTACTACTCCAGTGGTCCTTTCTACACTACCCCCTAAGCCATCCTATTCCCCTCAACAGGGCTTGCAGGAGGGCACTCTTGTGGTGGCTCCACTTCCCGGACCTCCATACGGGACGTCCCTTCTCCACGTCTCTCCCCCTCACCACAGTGATCACGGACTCCTCTCGCCTCTGGTGGGGGGGGGCATTGCTCTGGCAGGATGGTCCAAGGCACGTGGAACTACACAGAGACCTCTTTGCATATCAATGTTCTGAAGATGAGGGCGGTGCTCTTGGCGTTGCAGGCACTTCGCAATCTTCTTCCTGCAGGAACTATTGCGATACAGACGGACAACATGTCCGTTGTCTGGTACATCAACAAACAGGGGTGAACCAGGTCCTATCCTCTCTGTCGAGAGGCCATGAGAGTGTGGGAATGGGCGATCTTCATCAACCGCTTTCTTATTGCAACGCACATTCCGGGACGGTCCAACATACTAGCGGACAGACTCAGCCGCACCATCCTTTCACCTTACGAGTGGTCTCTCAATCCCCAGGTAGCGAAGCGGATTTTTGCCGCGTGGGGGCAACCCTGTTGTGATCTCTTCGCCTCTTTCTCAAATACGAAATGCAACAGCTACTTCGCTCTAATTCCCCCTTTTGGGGAATCCCCAAGAGACGCTCTGGTGCATGCTTGACCACCCGGTCTGCTCTATGCGTATCCTCCTCTACCCCTGATGCTGAAACTCGTACAGAAAGCCAGTCGGTTGGGGAGCAGAATTATCCTCATTGCCCCTTTCTGGCCTTGTCAAATGTGGTTCCCTTACCTGTGGTCTCACCTGGTGAATTCTCTTTGGATTCTGGCTCCCCTACCGGATCTAATATCTCACCCACTAGGTCTCCTGACCCCGAATCTGAACAGCCTAAAGCTGACAGCTTGGCTGCTCCAGTTCCACTCCTAGTCAGGACTCCTGGTATCTCTTCCCCAGTTAAAGCCATATTAGTAGCGGCACACAAACTTTCCACTAGAAGGGTCTATCGCAGTAAGTGGAAGCGTTTCTCCATCTGGGCAGAGCATCATCATTTAGATCCCCTCACAGCACCATTGCCGACTGTGTTGGAGTTCCTTACAGGTCTTTTTCATCAGGGGGCTAGCTACTCAACGGTTAAGGTTCAACTAGCAGCTATTTCTCATTACCATGCGAGACATGAATCAGGGCCCTTGATAACGGCAAAATTGTGCAAAACCTCTCAAGGGTACTTTCTTGCTCAGACCCCCTATCAAAGACATTGTACCCCCTTGGGATTTATCACTAGTCTTACAGGCCTTGACAGCTCTCCCTTTTGAACCTGCCGCTTTGGTTGATCTTAAGTACTTATCCTGGAAAACTGCGCTCCTGGTCGCTGTTACTTCAGCGAAAAGAATTTTCGAGCTTCAGGCCCTTTGTGCAAAACCCCCATACTTGGCCTTCCACCAGGATAGAGTATACCTCAGGACCAATCCCTCATTTCTTCCTAAGGTAGCCTCAGAGGCGAATATCAATCAATCTATTAACCTGCCTGTCTTCTTTCCTAAGTATCAAAACAAAGGAGAATACAAATTGCATTCGTTAGATGTGCACAGACAACTGCGCTTCTACATTCATAGGACGGCTGGTCATAGACAATCTGACCAGTTGTTCATCTCCTTTGCCAAATTTAACTTGGGCAAATCTGTTTCTGAAATCACTCTGTCATGATGGATATCACAGTGCATTCTCTTGGCCTACGAAAGTTCTGGAAGGCCCGCACTTCAGGCAGTACGTGCGCATTCTACTCGTTCTATATCTACCTCTGTTGCGTTTAGGTCTAGAGTATCGTTGGATGATATTTGCTCTGCAGCCATTTGGTCCTCATCCCATACTTTTATCAACCATTATAAGCTGGATGTTATCTCTGGAGGGAGAGCATCCTTTGGCTCCGCAGTGCTCCGGAACATCCTTCCATGAGGGCCGCCCAAGATCTAGGTAGTTGGGGACTCTGTCCCAAAGGTTGCTTACAAATGAAGTTCCTACTTCAGATTAAGAAGTTATGTACTCACCATAACATTCCATCTGAGTAGGTATCTTCATTTGTCTGCAACCATTCCCCCCTCCTTCCCCCTGACCTTCGTATTTTAGTTCTGGATGTCCCTTCCTTAGTTCTTTCAGGACGTATCTAGCCTGTTAGCTGCTTATGTATGGGCAAACTTGATCTGAGGTCAGTCAGGGTTAGCAGGGGGTTATGAGTAAGGGGAGGAGCTAGGAGCTCGGATCTATTAGCTGTGAAATAAGTTGCTGGCTCTGATCCGAGATCGGATCCGATACCCAAAGGTTGCAGACAAATGAAGATACCTAATCAGGTGGAACGTTATGGTGAGTACATAATTTCTTATTTTGTGCCAGAGTCCCTTACCCCTCAGGCTTGAAAGGTGGGTGCTCTATCCTTTTCATGGAAGGGCATGTTTCTTTATGCGTTCCCCCCTTCCCTCTAATTTTAAAAGCCCTCCTGAAAATTCTGCAGGAAAGACTAAATATGTTGCTAGTGACACCTTTTTGGCTAAGACAGCACTGGTTCTCTTTTCTGCAGTTAGCCAAGGGTCATCACTACAAGCTTCCTCACCGGTTGGACCCTACTCACTCAGGACCATTCACATCTGTAAACTCTGCAAATTACCTTGTGGGTGATTAACTTTTTTCTGGAAGGTGTCCTTCACATGAAACCTCCCAGGAAACCAGTTCCTCCTCCCTGGGATTTTGACTGTGTTTGAGAAGCTTATGTGGGCCCCTTTTGAGCCAGGGGGCCTCTGCTTTTCAAGTTTTACCCATGGAAAACAGTACTTCTAGTAGCTTTAACTTCTGCTTGAAGGGTTTCTAAGATTCAGGCATTGATGGATTCGCCCCACCTTTTTGGTTTTCCACAAGGACAGAATATCTTTGAGAACTAATCCATCTTTCATGCCCAAAGTGGTGAACGAGTGGTCTCTTAATCAGTCCATTGAATTGCCTACTTGCTTCCCCTCACCTCAGTCCCCTAGAAGGAGGCTTCTGCATTCCTTGAATGTGCATAAACAGCTCAGATTTTACCTTTGCAAAACAGTCTATTAAAGTCTTATCAACTTTTTGTCCTTCCATCCCAGGGCTCTTGATTTACCTGTGTTCAAACAGAGTATCTCTGTGGATTTCTAAGGATGTTATGTTTTACCATGACTTTCATGGGAAGTCTATCTTTACCGCCTATTCTACCAGATCTGTTGGCTCCTTAGGAGCTTTCTTCAAAGGTCTGGATGCTCATTCCATTATGGAAGCTGCTACTTGGTTGTCTGTTCCAACTTTTATAAAGCATTACAAGTTGGACAGTATCTCCATATCCAGGGCAGGATTTGCTAGCTAGGGCAATTCTGCATGGGTTTGTAGAAAATGCTTCATTGTCCATCTCTGCTCCATCCTCCTCCCTGGGTTCCCTTTGAGCTTTTGCAATCTCCCATATGTAAAGAATACCATAACATTGAATAGAAGGACATGGAATAGTTGCATAAAAACTTAACATAGCCATAGATGTGCTCCTCTTCTGTGTTGCAGTATTCTATTCCACCCACCTTCCCCCAACAACTTGTTCTTTACTAGGATGACTCCCTTTTTATGTTCCATATGGATTTCTTTCCTTCATGGAGCTAACTTATTCTGAAGTTAGTAGGTGGGGACATCCCTTTTATGGCTGACATTCTCTGCCTTTGTGCAATATCCCACGTACAGGCAGTGGCAATAAGCTTTTAATATACAGGCTGGACATTGGGTGGAATACAACCAATATGTAAAAAATACTGCAACATAGAAGAGAAGGACATCTATGGTTATGGTAAGGTTTGACACAACTGTTCAGAGCACTGCCCTTTTGACTCACCACAGCCCCCAGGGTGTTCACGAAATGCATGGTAGTCATGGCAGCCCTCTTGAGACTCAAAGGATTCCAGATGTTTACCTATCTCTGATTGTCTCCTCATCGCCCCAACTAGGCATCAACTTCTTCAAGCCAGGGATTACTTCTTTCAGATGTACAACTCCTAAGGCATTACAGTAAACCTTGCCATATCAAAGTGGACTCTTGTACAGACTCAGGAATTTGTAGGAACTCATCTGGATGCTACGACTCAAGTGGCATTACCTCTTCATCACATCACATCATTGAGGAATCGGGTGTGGAACATACTGTCTCATCCTTCTGCTCCAGCAAAACTAGTGTTAGAAGTTTTTGGGTCAGTGTCAGCTGCCTTTTTTCTAGCAAGATGCTCTGTGAATCTTTCAATGGACACTGGCGGTACAGTGGTCTGTTCTTTACCAGTCTTTATCATTTCCCATAAAACTTGCTCCAGTTTGCAAATGCTGTGTTCTCGGGTGGATCCAGTCTTGACTACTTGTTTCTGGGCAGGCCATTCCCTTCCTCTACCAATTGCCACAGTGACCACGGACACTTGCCAATTTGGGTGGTATGGGGGACATTTCATAGGAAAGATGGTCCAATGGGGGCATTTCATTGGAAAGATGGTCCAAGATACATGGTTCCCTTTGGAGACCAAGTTGAATATCAGTGTCCTGGAGATGAGAGCAGTCCTAATGTTGCAAGCATTTCAGGATATACTCCCCTCTGGAGACTATTGCAGTTCACACAGACACGTTGGCAGTCTGGTAAATCAACAAACAAGGAGGAACTCATTCCTACCCGTTGTGCAGAGAGGCCTCGAGGGTCTGGGAATGGGCAGTCTCTTCAGACTGGCTTCTCACTCCAACACCTGTACCAGGGAAAACCAACACTGTCAGACTCCACAGGTCCATTTTGATTCCTCAAGAGTAGTACCTCAATCAAACAGTAGCAAATGATTTTCACCTGCTGGGGGGGGAGCCTTGCTGTGACCTGTGTGCCTCTTCCTCAGTTGCAGCAAGTACTTAGCTCTGATCCCCTTCAAGGGAGTCTTCGGATGCTGTAAATCACGATTGGCCCTTGGGTGTCCTCTACACCAATCCTTCTCTTCTTGCTTTCTGTAGGAACTTTAGAATCAGAGGAAGGCTGAAGAGGTCCGTCATCCTTATTTCCCCCCTTCTGACCTTAACAGGTTTGGTGCCCGTTCCTCTGGTCTCACTCCATGGATACTGGAACCTACTCTGGATCTTCTGCGTCATTCATCAGGAATTAAACATCCCGATCTCCACACCATCGAACTGACAACCTAGTTTCTCCACTTCCAGTAATTGTCTGATGGTCCAGGCTTGATTCCCCAGTCTGTGCCATTATCGTGGCCTCTCAGAAAGCATCCATCAAGAGAGTTTACAGAAGGAAATTGAAAAGATTTTCTATCTGGGCTTCCAGTCAGAGTATTTGTCCCTTTTCAGCCCCCATCTCGACCATTCTTCTGTTTCTCTACCTTCTTTTTAAGGAAAGGACTAGTTTTTCTGCTTTGCCAGCTGTGGCCATCATCCATGCATGATACGAGTCATTCTGTCTGGCATTTTCCATGTTGTGTAAAGCTTTCATGAAGGGTGTTTTCTTCCTTGGACTTCCAGTAAAAGATCCCTCTCCTGCTTGGATTTGACAGGGGTCCTTCAATAGTTAACCTGGACACAATTTGAAAAAGCGAACAATTGCGATAAGTAGTTTCTTGGAAGACTGTGTTTAGTAGCTGTTTTATTCAACATTTGTTTACTGGGAAAGTCCAACTGGGACAGAGCCCATTTTCAGCGGAGGCTTGGGAGAAATGTTCCAGATGCAGGTCTTTGGAATGTGGGAGGAAACTAGAGCACCTGGAGGAAATCCATGTGAATGCAGGGAGGATGTGCATACTCCACACAGAAGGCATGCCAGCCGAGACTCAAACTGGAGAACCTCTTGCTGTGAGGCAACAATGCTAAGCGCTGCACCACGACATCATCCAGAGGCTATCACTTTGGCAAAAAAAATAAAAAAATTCTGCGGTATGGGGCCCCATCAGCCCGGTCTCCTTACATGATTTTGCATAAGGCTAGGGTGTCTGTTTGAACCAACCCTTCAGTTCTGCCAAAAGTGGCTACTAAGACCAACATTAACTAGTCCATTCAGTTACCATTTTTTCCAAACTTTACTAATAAAGGCAAGATGTATGCTGCACCTGCTTTATGTTCACTGACTGTTACGGTTTTATCATCAACTCAGCAGTACAGGAAGTCTGATCAGGTGTTTGTGTCCTTTTCCCCTAGCCACCTGGGTGTAGCAGTTTCCAAGTTTACTCCAGCCAAATGGATTACTGATTTGCGTTTTACTGATTTATTCTCCAAAAAGGTTTGGAGTTGCCTTATCCTCCTAGAACTCACTCCATTAGATCTATGGCTATTTCATGTGCTTTTTCCTCAAGAACCGTTATGGTTGATTTCTGCACTAAAGCCTCTTGGTCCAGAACTCACTCGTAACTTTGTTACGCATTACAAGTTGGACATGGTTTCTGGAAGTAGAGCTTCCTTTGGTTCAACATTGTTCTGGCATGTCCTTCCTTGAGGGCTTCCTGAGAGTTGTGTAGCTGGGGACTGTGACTCATTAGTGGGGAAGAATGAAAGACAGATTTAGAAGAATGTACTTACCATAACTTGGTATCTGTGTTGTCAATTTTCATTGTTCCTCACGTTACCTTGCAGTCATCCCCCAGCCATGTCACTCCTAGAAGGATCTTTGGATGATATGGGAACCCTTATGGTTCTGGTTTGAACTTCAGTCTGTCTTGGTTTCTGTACTGTCTCTATAACACAGTAGGGGTAGGGCGGCAAACTCTAGTTGATGAGTTTGGGATCGGATAGAGCATTTTGGGTAGAGGGAGGAGCACGAGATTTGGATCCGAAGTCTTGTAGATGTCAGAGTATGATCTGAGGATCGGATCAGAGACCCAATATTGAGGAAGTAAGGACATGGACAACACTGATGCCAAGTTATGTTAAGTACATAACTTCTAATTTCATGTTTGAAAGTGGTGAACAGAGAAGTTGAATTCTGACTTGGGCTTGGATATTAAGGCTGTGCATCAAAGGGAGGCTTCAGCAGCTGGTGAATGGCTCATTCTTCGTGAAAGATGTAGTATTCTGCATGCCGTTGACCCCAGGTGAAGGCTTGGGGAATAACGAGCTGAAGATTGTATATCATAATGCATGCCATTGGTATGTACTTAAATTAATAATGCATGGATTTGTATACGAGCTTGGCTAATCTGAGATACTGCTAAACAAAACATCCAACAAAGTAAAACACAAATTGACTGGTAGAGCTATGGTAGGCAGGCAGCAGTTATAATCCAAGAATACTTTTAACACTTTCGTCCAAACAAAATGAACTTCCTCAAATAACGCACCATATTGAGGCTATTACATATATACATATACATATACATATATATATATATATATATATATATATATATATATATGTATACGTATACATATATATACACATATATATATCTCAATCAATTAACCTGTTAAATCACCCCAAATTTTTAAAGCCAC
This sequence comes from Protopterus annectens, assembly GCF_019279795.1. Taxonomy (NCBI): domain Eukaryota; kingdom Metazoa; phylum Chordata; order Ceratodontiformes; family Protopteridae; genus Protopterus; species Protopterus annectens. The sequence continues at coordinate 1,504,207,492 of NC_056741.1, forward strand.
AATCCTAATCATAAAATACATGCATAACTAATACTTTAAACAGTTTTTTTTTAAAGTTATTTTTTTTAAAAAAATTCTCCTCCCAACCTATAAGAGAGGGGAAAAAAACTTTAAAGATCCATAGTCGTATAAAATACATAATAAACACATTTCTAACTTTCCAACGCTTTCATCTTCAATAAGCAGGAGACAGAACTTATGTCATTACCTGGCATTAATCCTTAACTGCCATAATTCCTTCCTCTGTAAGAATAGTTTCAAGTACCCACCCCTCTCGGGGTCCTAAAACTACCCTATCCATAGCCATATATTTAAAGCTGTCACCCACATTTTCGCCAATGTGCTTTGCAAGGGCATTGGTTTCCTGCCCTTTCCTAATAGCATATTCATGTTCATAGATTTTGTCTCTAAAACAGCGGTCCGATTTGCCCACATAAAATGCTGTACATAACTGGCAGGTAGCCAAATAACACTTTTATTATTGCAGTCAAATTTGTTTAGTGTATTCATATCTCACAACTCAAAAGCTTCTACCTGTTCGTATTGTATAACACCATGGACATATCCCGCATCTACCCATACATACAGCTCTTTCACTTTGAGTATTATTCAAATTCTCCAATATAAATTTGAAATTAATACCTGTCCTAAACAGTACAGTGGGGGATGTACCAAACCTTTCCCTTAATTTTCCTTCTTCCATCAGAATTTGTCAGTTCTTAACCAAAATGGTCCAAATGGCCCCATGATCTAAGCTAAACTGAGTAATAAACTGATCAGTGTTCAGCAATGGAGAGATTAAATCCGACACTTAAATTTTAGGTATATTCATAGTTTACTTGTCGAACAGTACTTGAGTTGTTTTATCAGACATTGGTATTATTCCAGCACTGCAGGGCACAATGAGGATGGAATTGAGTTATCTCTAATTCAGTATGAGATTTTCACACACACAATTTTTCCAATACAGTTTTGGGTGCATCTGTGGCCGATTTACTTTCAAAAGATATGACTTTTGTGCCCAGTAGAAGGGCAAATTTACAGAACCTTTTGATAGACTTGAAAATGTTTATATGGAAATTGAACCTTTATTTTGAGAATAGTGTTTTGCGAGGGGGTGATTGTAGGGTGGGCTAGCACTTTCAATCCCCCAGTACATCCATTAATATCCATTTTTGAAAGTTTGTGAGCTTGATTTGAGAAGTATGATTCTATAAAAATGATGGTAAATGCAGTAAGTCGAACAGGAATGGTTACTGTTGTACTTTCTGAATGAACAAAAAATACGGGTTATGAAGCCTGATAAGGGGGTGGGCTTGTTGTAATGGTTTTGTTTGACTACAAGTGTAGAAAGTTACAATTGGACAACGTGGCTTAGGAAAAAGTGTCTAGAAATGAGCTAAATGTTGCCTATAAAAGCATTTATGGACAAAATAAGGGTATATTTCTTGAACAATGTATTAATATCCAGTTTAACTATTTAACTATGACATCTGTTATACCTTGCATTTTCAGAGTTCCGAAATTGCATAAGGATGTTTTAAACTCCCTGTTGCGGCCAATTATTGATGGAAGAAATTCCATAATGGCTGCATGTGCTAAATACCTTGATTTTAAGCTTAAAAAAATTAACTCTGAGCGACAAATATGTTAGGATTCTTGAAGTTTTTTGGCAGCTTTTAATGACTTGGTATTTGATCATTCATGCAATTTCACCATGATAGACATCAAGGATCTTTACACTGTGATATAAGTAGAGGGTACTTGATGGATTTTGAAATTTGTTTGAAAAGGGGGTACCACAGGATGAAATTAATTTGTATGAAGAAAGCTTTGAAACAGTGCTTAGTAAGTTTTTGTTTAGAGGGAGGTTTTTATTTGCAAAAGTGTGGAGTGGCGATGGGGTCCGTACGTTGAGCAGTGTTTGCTAACCTTTTTATGGCAGCCTGGGAACATAAGTTTGTTTTTGCAAGTACATTTGCTGCCAATATTACACTGTTTACATTATTTGATGTATTTATATTATGGAAGGGGAACGAGACTTTTAATGGCTTTGTGGATTACATTAATAGCACAACAGAATTTTTGAAATTTTCTAAAGAATTTGGCATGGGGCAGATCTCATATTTAGATTTCAGTTTGGAAAAGGATGACACTAATGGGAGATAAATATCCAGAATTTTTAGGAAGAAAACTTACTCCAATAGTTTCTTACATTATTCATGTTCACACAGTATGCATCAGAAAAGGTAAATTGTTAAGGGTCAGCTCGTTCGAGCTGCCAGAACGACTACCTTGGATGAGCATTTTAAGAATGAATGTGATTTATTGCATTCCATGTTTGAAAGGAAAGGGTACTCTAGTAATTTGATTAATCTAAGGAATGAGGTTGAATCTAAAAGATAAAGGGGATGTTTGTCTCATTGTAGGGATTCTGGAAGAGTCTAATATTCAAGTGCACACTAATCTGCCTAAGATTTAAGTGTCTGATTTAAGCTCTCCATTGCTGAACACTGTTAAGTTTATTGCTCAGTTAAGCTTAAATCATGGGAACTGGCCAATTCTGATGGAAGAAGGAAAATTAAAGGAAAGATAGGGTACATCCCAGTAGTGTTTAGGGGAGGTATTCATTTCAAGTTTATATTGGAGAATTTGAATAGTACTCCAAGTGAAAGAGATCCACATATGGGTAGATGCGGGAGATGCCCATGGTGTTATAGGATACAAATGGGCAGAACATTTCAAGTTTGGGGGTAGGAATACACAAACATAAATGTAATTGTAATAGTGTTTATTTGGCTACCTGCCAGTTATGTACGGTAGTTTGTGGGCAAAATAAACCATCTTTTTAGGGACAGAATCTATGAACATGAAAGTGCTATTAGGAAAGGGCAGGAAAACAATGCCCTTGTAAAGCACGTCAGTAGATCTGTGGGCTACAGTTTTAAATATATGGATATTGATCGGGTAGGTTGAGGACCCAGTGGGGGAAACCTTGGAACTATTCTTAGAGAGGAAGGAACATTAATGGCTGTTGAGGCTTAATGCTTTTAAATGGCCAGGTCTTAATGGTATGCGTTTTATCTCCTGCTTATTGAAGATGAAAGCCTTGGAAAGATAGAACTGTGTTTTTACTATGTATTTTTATATGACTATGGATGTTTAAAAAGTTTTCTTTTTATTTTCACTCAGGCTGGGAGGAGAATTTTTTTGAAAAATGCTTATTAAAAAACCGTTAAAGTATTAGTTATGGATGTATTTTATGGTTAGGGTTGTTGCTTTAAAAATTGGGGGTGATTTAATAGGCTAATTGGTTAATGTTAATTGATGTAAGTAATGGCCTCAATATGGTGTGCTACCTGAGGAAGTTAATTTTATTGGACGAAAGCGCTAATAATATTGTTTTTTCC